>NW_028153400.1:0-20984 GCF_964106915.1 Podarcis gaigeae
AGGGAAGAGAAATTGCAGCTAAGCAGCTCATGGGGGCCGCTCACACGGGTTACTGCACAGCTGACCTATCCTGAAGAAGCAGACTAATCCTATGGCAAAACACAAATCAAAACAAACATGGGCTAATAAGATCAACAGAAAAGCTTAATAGCAAGCAAAAAGTGGTTAACTAAAAAGGGCTGGGTTCAACTATTGAGTCCTTCTTGTGCAAGGATTAGTACAACTGGGCTTTCCCTCTCTTTTCATCCCCTGCCCAAAGGCTCTGGGAAGGTCAGGAAGGAATTAACTGCCTTGTAACAGAAACTGCTTCCTCCTTTCTTACTTCAGTTCTTATTTGTAATTTATCCCTGTTGGAATAATATCACCTTGCATCATCTTAGTGCCTCAATTTGTTTTTAGGAGCTTCCTGTCTCTCTCTTTATCATCAGATAGATATTATTAGCATTAGTATTATGCCTAAATAACATCATTTCTGGGGGCTTAACAGCCACAGCAACAATTCACAATTAAACAAAATAAGATCACACAGTATCGCACAGTATTATGCCCTGCATAATTATACATCTCCCTAAACAGAAACCATCAGAGCTAGCTCTTAATTAAGACAGGTGGCAAAATTCTGGAAAATTGGCTCACCAGTCCTGCAGCAAAGTCTCAACAATGAAAATAAGGGTGGTGATTCATATGAGATACCCTATAATGAGACTCCGAAAATATAAATAGGAAAGATTACAGTGACTAAAGGAAAATGCAATATGCATTTTCAAAACATAGGAGAACTGGGTAAGCAGATTGTGATGATTCATAACTAGCCTTTCCATATGCCAAGTAATAAATATGCAGCAGTACCCATTTTCATGCAACCCAGACACCTATATTGAACTGAGCCTCTTGTGCTTGCCAATCAGAAGGTTGATGGTTCAAATATGTGCGATGGGGTGAGCTCCTGTCCCAGCTTCTGCCAATGTAGCAGTTCGAAAGCACACCAGTGCAAGTAGATAAATAGGTACCACTGTGGTAGGAAGGTATGCGCTCTGGCTTCCGTCACGGTGTCCCATTGTACCAGAAGTGGTTTAGTCATGCTGACCATATGACCCGGAAAGCTGTCTGTGGACAAATGCCAGCTCCCTCAGCTTGAAAGTGAGATGAGCGCTGCAACCCCATACTAGCCTTTGACTGGACTTAACCATCCAGGGATCCTTTACCTTTTTACCTTTTTATGGGCCACCTGCACCATTCCAGTAGCAGAGCACATAAACTGTTTAATTCAAAACAAGAAAAAGCAGCAAATAGGCACTCCACCACTTGCAGTTTTTCTCTACCCTTTCCTTACATCCCTTGTATTATGTTAGAATATGAAAACAAATCAGTAATGGTGCTAGATCTACACGACTGGAGTTCTTTTATGGCTAAAAGGAACAAATGATGTCCACTATCTCTTAGGCAAAATCCGGCAGAAGGGTGATGTTCCCACATGGAGATATGCACATGAAACTGAAAGTGCCGCCCTCTGGAGCAAATCACTTTAATTGTGTCCTATCTGCTGCCTAATTGCCCTGTAAACAGAAGCAAGCATAGAATAACAAGAGGACTGCATGCATAATTATATACAATTAGCTGCATTCAGTGTTCCCTTCTCTACTTATTTCTGATGAACATTCTCTTGCAAATTGCAGGCTGAGCAACTGGGCAGGGCAAATAAAGCAGGGAGGCCAGTGCCATTCATTATGGGGACAAGAGAAGAGCATCTGAGGCAAAGGCTGAGCTCTTGGGTGTTTCATTGCGGCAGTATGAGGCACTAGGGTGGTGATGGAATGCCGTCAGATCAAGTGCGGCACTATTATCTGTTCCATTCAAGGGATAGTTGAAAGGGAATGGAAAGCGTTGGATGCAATTCAGTAGTTGTGCCAGCTGCCAGGTGGGCATCTTAAGGTCAGTTTAGAGAAAAGGCAAGGGAGATTGAAGTTTATCAAATTAGGCATGGCATGGAAAGAGTGGATAGAGAAAAGTATTTATCCATTTCTTATAACACTGGTATTCATGGACAGTCAATGAAGATGAATGTTGGAAAATTCAGGCAGATAACAGAAAGTACTTCACAAAGTGCACAGTTGATCTATGGAACTCATCCCCCCCCCTCTCAGGAGGCAGGGATGGCCACCAAACCAGATGGCTTTGAAAGAGTATTAGACAAATTCATGGAAAATACATCTATCAGTGTCTACTAGGTATGAGGGCTATGGTAACCATTTTAACTGTCTTGGGGTTTTTTCTTATTATCAACGGCATATAAATTTATGAAATAAATTATTGTTCCATCAGTTGCTGGGAATCACAGGAGGGGAGCGCTTTCACATGCTTGGTTTCTCACAGGCTTCTGATTAGCCACTGAACTAAATGAGCCAGTGGCCTGATCCAGAAGGCTCTTCTTACTCTTGTTAAAAGCATGAGTATAAATGGGTATTGCACCCTCTGTTTTGTTCATTGTGAATCATAGTAACAAAAACTAGAAACAATTGGTCTTGCACACTTCATAAGATTTTTTTTTTTAAAAAAATATGCACAGGTATCAAAATGCTTTGATCATTAAACCAGATATGGGCAATTTGAATAGTGCAAAACCATGCATGCATCCTATGTTTGGGTATTGGACCAAATAACCCTTGGGGTCCCTTCCCATTGGAAGTTCTATGATTCATGTCATGAACGAACCAGTCCCCAGGGAAGGTTTGCAACCAGCTGAAGGAAGCAGCCAGGAACAGAGAGGGTTAACTGTCAGGCAGGATGAGCATCAGCTAGTGTCAACTCCCCTGCCCCTTGGAATGCGAGTTGATAAGGAAATAACTGGAAGCAAGCCAAAACCCTGCCAACCCTCTCAAAAAGTGCAAAATGCCACAAACAGAGAAGGAAGCAGTTTATCAGGCAGGAAAGAGCTAAGAGACAGCTCCTCAGAGAATGGGGAAGAGGTGGGAGCTGACCCTCTCAGTCCAAGGTCTCGGCAAATGGGAGGGCTCCAAGACCGGAAGCAAAACAAGAGGCATCAGAAGCAAAAGTTCAGTTGCTTCTGGTCTCGTGGGAAGCAATCTTCAGAAGGGTCATCATGATTGATGTGGCTGGCAGCTTGTTAGAGCCGTCCAGCGAACTTTGTTTTTGCAATAAATCTTCCTTTTTAATTAACTACGCTTGCTGTGTTATCAAGACAGGAACCGGGACTCCTGACAATTCACATCTGGCTGTCTCAGACTAGGCCATGATCGCATGGAGGGCTTTTTCATGCTGGTCTTGCTTCTTATGATAAGAGCATGCACCAGACCCCTGAAATTAAGAACATGTGTCAGCAACCAGCATGCACAGTTGCCACGCACAATGTAAACTGGCACCTAACTAGCTTTCCCTGGAACATTCTTGGTTACAGACTGTTTACTGTAACTCTCATTCATTAGTAAGATTCTCTCAGAGGAAAGACTGTGTTTTGGTCACAAGAGAGTTAAGAATAAGGGAAGGAATCTCTTCTCCTGCACACAGCTGAGTGCAAGCTGTGCGTGGGTGGGCAACGGCACAGACACTAGCAATTGTGGAATTGGAGGAGGCATATTTCTTGATGGAGGAGGTTCTGACCTCTCTCACCAAGATGCAGTCCACCCACACAAAAAAGGCTGATCCCACAGCCCCAGGGGATGCAACGGCCAGTCACTGCCTCTGCTGGAAATACAAAAGGACATGTTATTTAATCCTAATGATGCTAGGATGTATAGCCTACAAGTGTGTGTGTGTGTGTGTGTGTGTGTGTGTGTATCTCCCTCTATTAAAAAGAGAGAGGAAAAAAACTTTACACAGCCCAACTTCAGCACAAGGGGATAAAAACATCCATTTCCTGATGTTTTTAACCCTTTGTGTTGAAGTTGGGTTATGTAAACTTGTCTCCCCCACCCCAGTTTCCACCAGTTTCCTAGAAAAAGACTTAATACAAAAACCTGGAAACAAAGAAATATTACAAGAAATTAAAATATTACAAACACAACATTCTGTATTGGTTAATCCTGTAATAGAGAGGAAAATGAAAGGACTGAGGCAAAAGAACTTTGAGTTTGCAAATAAACCAGGAAAGTTACTAGTATGGCAACTCAGAAAACAAACAGAGAGTGGTGAATGGAATAACTAAAAACGGAGCTTATATAAGTAACCTAAAAGAAACAAGACATGGATTTGTGACTTTTTATTCTAATCTATATAGGAGAGAAAAAGAAGATCAAAAATTAATAGTGGGTTATCTGGAGGGTTGTAAGGTGGCCAAAATCCCAGGGGGAAAAGCAAATACATTAAATGGCCCAATTACAATGGCGGAAGTCCAACAGGCTCTTAACCAAACAAAACTCAGCAAAGCCCTGGGTCCAAATGGACTTCTTGCCATCTATTATAAGAAATTCCAAGACGAGCTAGTATTACTACTGAAAGAAATCATGAATAGAGTGTTAATTTCAGGACAAATTCCAGAATCATGGAAGGCGGCATATATCACCCTAATTCCAAAAGAGGACAAAGACCAACTAAAACCAGAAAACTACTGACCAAAATCACTTTTAAATTGTGATTACACATTATTTACACCTATATTAGGAAACAGGCTTAAAATGTGTTGAATGAGCTGGTCCATTTTGACCAAGCGGGATGTCTCCATAGCTGTCAAGTGTCCCTTATTCTAGCGCCATGTCCCACTGCTGTCCCTCATTGATGGATGTCTCTTAAATATCCCTTAAATGATGTCCCTTAAATTTCAAAGGAAGCAGCTCCTCTCCCTCCCTCCCTGCCGGCCAGGTAGGAGGGAAGCTCCAACTGTGTTGCTTGGCTGTGTTGCTCACCCAATAAGAAGTCTAAGAACGACTGGGGGGTGGAGCTTGCATGCCTTGTGTGTGGCTAGTTAATGCAAGCTGAGGGGTTTTTTGAATGCTGGACGCCATTTTGTTGCACATGCTGCTGCAAACTTTGCAGTGCAAAGCCAGACCGGGGAGCCATCTTAAGTTGAGGCTGCAAAGGCCTTGTGGTGCATGTGATTCAGATTCTATTCAGTTGAACCTCTGGTTACAAAGTTGGCTGGACAGTGTTCTCGAAGCTATCCAGCATGAGTTTGACCAGACTGCAGGAGGACAGGAAGACTGGAGTGCCTGGAACAGGTGAGGCTGCAGGTCCCTTATTTTCAAGGCTGCTGGTCCCTTATTTTCAAGGCTGCTGGTCCCTTATTTTCAAGGCTGCTGGTCCCTTATTTTCAAGGCTGCTGGTCCCTTATTTTCAAATCTGTAAGTTGACAGCTATGGATGTCTCCCTGATAGGCAACTGAAAAACAACGTAAGAAACGTTACAAACATAACAGAATATCTGGAGGTGCACATCAAAAAACAGGCTGCCCTGATTTTCACGATGCAGAAAAAGCATTTAACAACACCTCCTGGTTATTGGTGAAGGAAGTGTTAAAAAAATGGAACCAGGTGAGGCCTTCTTAAGAGGTATCAATGCTTTATATAAGGAACAATATTATAGCAAACGACATCATTTCAGAAAAATGCATTATCATGAAAGGAACAAGACAAGGGTGCCCACTTTCTCAGCTATTATTTATCCCCACCCTAGAAAATTTATTGCAAAATATAAGGAACAAAAATAAAATTTGGGGGATAAAAATGGGCAAACAAATAAAAGCCTTAGCAGATGATATTGTCTCAACTCTGGAACAACCTTTAGAAAGTGTATTAGAGCTAATAAAGGAGATAATTGATTTTGGAAAACTGGTGGGATTCAAAATAAATAAAGAACAAAACCAAAATGTTAGTCAAGATCATGGATAATCAAGCCAAAAACAAATTAGGGGAAATAACTGGTTGGAAAATAGAGAAAAAAGCACTTCAACTTAGGAGTGTGGCTATCTGTAAATAATCATAACACTCCCAGACTTCAAATTGTATTTTGAAGCTGTCTGCCTGTGCTGAAGAAAAGAGTGGATACTGCTAGAAAATACACAGTTGCTAGACTTGGAGGGCCATGATGTCAAATATGGTTGGCATGCTTGTATTTGGTATGGCAAAACTGGAATACGTAAAAGCTTTGCCAATCATGTTATTAAGTTATAAAAAACTTAATTAGGGTATGGGAAAAATACAAAAACTTATTAGAAAACCAAACACCCAGGTGGTTATCCACAACAGAAGCTGAGACAAGGAAAAAAAATAATATGAGGGATAATTGGGGTACCTATAATGAATTGTTAGACTTCTCAGAAGGAGAACCAAAAATGAAAAGCATTGAAGAGATTAAAGAATATATGTCAGACTGGCTAAATTATCATCGAATCAATTCAAAATTTAAGGTAGATAAGAAATTGGGATTTGCAGAAAAACTACCACAATTTGAAAAATAAATATTAAGATCTAGAATTAAAAATTTATCCAAGATGTATAGAATATTACTTGATTGGGAAACGAAACAAGAATTTGTGAAATCTTCTATGATTAAACAGGCACAAGATGTGGGTCATAATATTGATTTGAACCTGTGGGAACAATTGTGGAAAATAAACTTAAAATTCACTGCTAGTTATGGACTAAAAGAGAACTACTTAAAAATGATCCACAGGTGGTACTTGACATCAAGCAAACTAGCCAAAATGTCTAGATCTAAAGATGACCTATGCCAAAAGCGCAAAGAAACAACTGGCACATTTTATCACTCATGGTGGTCTTGTAGAATAATAAAATAATTTTGGGAGATGGCATATAGCAAACTGCAGAAAATGTATAGAAGAACATTTCCCAAGAAAGCATAAGCTTTCCTTCTGGGAGTACGGTAATAACAGAAATCCCAAAAAATCAAATTACTCTATGGATGTACGTGACCAAAGCTGCCCGAATTCTGGTAGCAGAAAAGTGGAGAATGGCATCTTCTCATGGGCTGTATGACCTCTTTAGAGGTTCTTTGCATCTGCCACAGGGAGAGGCAAGAAAGAGAGTGCACTGTGCCTTTGTGGTAAATGGGGAGCACTGAACTTAAGGTTTGAAAGACGAGAAACTGGGATAAACCAAAATGGACAGATTCAACCATCCTTACCTGGAAGAGCCATCTCTCTCTCTCTCTCTCTCTCTCTCTCTCTCTCTCTCTCTCTCTCTCTCTCTCTCACACACACACACACACACACACACACACACACCACGTCTTAACCAGGTTGGGCAGAGTCTCTTTCTCCATGAATATATGAGAAGAAGCTTTCTTCTACTATTCATTGCTCAATGCATTCAAGCGGATACTGATTTCAAAGGTGTTAATCAGTAAAGCTTGTTTGAACTCATTGAGAAATTCAATAATCACGTTGGAACTCAGAATGCAAGACAGGGCTTGGCACAGCTAGGCAAGGAGGGAGCTGCAGCTGCTCTGGAACGTGTTGCTACAATCTAAACAGCAATTTAGAAGTTGAATTGGGTAGAGGACAAGGGTGCATGAGAAAGAAGAGACAAGACAGGAGCCAGTTTCTGCAGATACGCTCTGCAAACACCTCCGAAGTTGGGAACTGCCAGCCATCACAAGGAAATGTGGACAATCTTGCACACACTTGGTCAGTACCACAGCACCTCGATTGAGCCTTTTGTGTCACCTGCCTTTCTCCTAACTAGCTGGGATGGAGGTGAGGGTTTGTGCTGGGTCCTGCATTAGACTTGCCAGCTTCAATGGATGATGTTGCAAGCAGGCACACAGCAGGCCTGTCAAAGTGTCTAATGCAAGCCCTCTATTCCAACCCTGAACGTTAGGGGGGAAAGGGGTGATGGTGAGGCATATGTGGGTGCTGTAGTGGAAGTGAGGTGAGCCAGACTGACTCCAATTAGAATTAGGCCCATATCCTTGAGGGGCCTGCACCCAGTCCTAAATGGAATGGGGGAGGGGGAAGACACCAGGAATCCCGTGTCCGAACTCCCTTCATTTTGGATTCCAATTCACCACTAGCTGTCAGCACCTATTAGTGTTACTCCCTCATTTCAGATATCCGACAAACAGATAAAGCAGAAGGATGTACGTGTGAGGAAATTAATTACCTCCCTCCTCCCAGAGGATCTAGCAGCTTCATTGTACAGCTTTCACCACATTCTGAACTCTTCAACAGTTCAGGTATTTTGCTTGATGCTTTGTGTGGAACTGCTTCTTTTGTTTTTATAATTGCATATAAAATAATTGCGGGTGTCAGGCATTTTACTTTTTGAAATATGGCAACCCTGGGCAGGTAAGACATCTCACAAATAAATAAATGAATACTGTAACTATCAACATACCTTCCACACCTTTCACTGAACATCTGAAGGCCAAGCCCAGCCCAAGACATATTTCACCACCCCACCCCATAAAATAATATTTTATTCACTTGTTAACCCCCCTAAAAGTGCAAACATAACAAAAAGAAAGAAAGCAAAAAATCAAAACTGTAAAAAATAATGTGTCATAGCCTGAAAGGACAAAGGTACAAAGATACAGCAAAGGGATAATGCATTATTAACTCATAGAAAGATTCCCTTTATAAAGATGTGTAAAAATAAAAGTATTCTCCACCTGTGAGTTCCGTCAGTATTGAGAATGAAGGTTCTATAAAGTCTTAGAGGAGCCAGATATTTGTATAGAGTGATGGCACCAAGCAAGTGTGTGCCTCAATATTCATAGAGGGGAGGGGGAATCATCCCATATGGGGGGTGGGGGGACAAGTTGCTTGAGTTCTGCCCTTTGGATAATTCTAGTTTTGCCAAACCCTAGTGCACCAGCAATTCAAATTCTAAGACTGAAGGTCTTCCAGGATTTCACAATACTATCCTGGGGCTATTGCTAAGAGACGAGACACTTTGACATGTTGCTACTTGAGCAGAACTGCAGGATGGCACAGCTTCAAATGCAGAAGTCAACTGGACTGGCAGTTGAGTCAACACTGCTGATGGGGTGGCATCCTCCATCACACCTGGTGGTGGCAGGCTAGCTGAAGAGGCAGAAGGCAGGCCATGCATAATACCTACTGCTACATCTTTCAGTACTTCACCACTCCCTTCTCGCTTCCCGGCAACGAGGCTGCATCCTGCTGCCTAATTATACAGTCGACCCTTATTATACAGTCGACCCTGGTGGAGGTAAATCTTTAACAAGGAAAATATTGTATTGTGCACGCACAATAATGTAGAATTGATTTATTTGACATGAGAACATAAGAAGAGCCAGCTGGATCAGGCCAGTGGCACATCTAATCCATCTAGCTGAAATCCAATATAGAGAAAGAGGTGGCGAGGGAACCCCTAGCTACTTTAAATGCATCCAAATCTCCAGGGCCTGATAAGCTGCATCCAAGGGTACCAAAGAAGTTTGTGGATGTAATTTCAGAGTCTTTGTCTATTATCTTTGAGAATTCCTGGAGAACAGGTGAGGCCCCTACAGACTGGAGGTGGGCAAATGTCCCCATCTTCAAAAAGGGGGGAAAGGAAGATCCAGGTAACTACTGAGCAGTGAGCTTGACATCGATACCAGGGAAGGTCCCAGAACAGATAATTCAACAGTCGGACTGTGAGCACTTAGAAAAGGATGCTCTTATTACTAAGACTCAACATGGGTTTCTCAAAAACAAGAAGTTACAGGCTTGGTGGATCAGGGGAATGCTGTGGACATAGTGTATCTTGATTTCAGCAAGGCTTTTGACAGTCCTCCTTTGCATTCTGGCAGAGAAGCTGGTAAAATATGGACTGGATGAGATAACTGATGGGTGACTTTGTAGCTGGTTGACTGGCCGAACCCAAAGAGTGCTCGCTAACAGTTCCTCATCATCCTGGAAAAAAGTGACAGGTGGGGTGCCACATGACAAGGTTCTGTCCTGGACTCGTCGTTGTTCAACATTTTTATAAATGGCTTGAGGGGATGCTCAACTTATTTGCAGATGACACCAAGCTGGGAGGGGTAGCCAATGCTGTGGAAAACAGAATCAGGATTCAAGATGACCTTAACGTTGGATAAATGGACCAAAACTAACAACATAAATTTCAATAAGGACAAATGTAAAGTTCTGCACTTAGGCAGGAAGAACCAGCTGCTTGTGGAAAACCCACAAGCAAAAGCTGAGCTCAAGAGCACTCTCTCCTCATGCAGTTTCCATCAATTTCAATGTTGTGAGTGTGCATTAATGTTCCATTGGGGATGAGGTTTAAAGTGATGGATGTGAATTTGCTTGGGAGGTAATGCTGCCACCGACGCCCTCATGAAGCTTGCACAAAAAAGTGGGAGGACAGGGTGACACCGTTTGTTCTGACTGCCTAATAAAAAAGTTAAATAAAAATTATCATTTGTTTTTAGAACCATTATTAAATTTCCCATTTGAATGCAGCATCATTCATAAACGAACAGATATACTGGAAGTAGCCTCTGCAGAGAAGAAAAAAATATTAATGGGCTAGATCTACCGCCTTATGAGAAAGCATTATGAGAACTACATCAATGTAATCAAGTGATTACAGAAAGTGGGAGCGGGGGACGGGACACAACAACATTATATGAGCAAGAGGTGTACATGTCAAAGGCAAAGAGACCATAGATGGGTCATAGATGGTATGGGCCAGCTCACACCAGGGAAATATTTAGGGCCCGCAACTGGGATACAGAAGTTCACACCCAAACCACTAAGGCATATGGAAACAAAAACATTTGCTGCATGAAAACTGTATATAATTCTAATTATTTCTCCAGTAGCTTGTTTAAGCTGGCAACAGATCCACTGACTTGAGTTTCTGCTGTGCCCCCAGCAGCACATCCATTACCCACTGATTAATCTATATACTAATGCCATTGAGCCACCACAAGACATGAGTCCAAAGGGAGTTTGACCTAGATGTGGGAAATGTCACGGAGGTTTTAACACCACCAGAGATGGATTGTGGGACATTAGCACATCCAAAGGTTAAGTGGCACCCACAGAACGCAGGGCTGCTTTGCCAGCATGGAGCTGTACTGCTGAGAAAAGTTCATCTCATGAAGTGATAGCACAAGTGTAGAAGAATGCTATTAGGTGCCATAACTTGATTCTTTGGGTGCATCATTTGTCTTCTCAAAATTTATAGTAAGAGAATCAGAAATAAACGGTGCAATGCATTCCCACTGAAGTCAACAGTGCAGTATTTAATGTGCAAGCAGAAATGATGGGATTTCCCCTTCATTTCTCCTGGGCCACCCCCAAATCCAGGATCAGCCTGCCCGTGAGGCAGCTGTCTCAGGATGTGAGGCTCAGGACATTTGGGAAGGAGGTCAGATCTGGATCTGTGAGGAGTGCGCTGCTTGCTGCCTGCCTCTTCCTCCTCCACCCCTACGTTTTCCTCCTCCTCCACTTCCCAAATTTGATTTTTCCACTGCTAATTCCTCTCCCCTCCACTGCCACGGACTCCTCTGCTCCCCTGGCCAGCCTCCAAGAAAACCCAGTGAGGCTTGGTCGAAAGGGTCAGCTTCTTTTAATGGGCCTTAGCCACCCCCGCCGGCCGGCCGTTGTCCTCCCTGGCCAAGGGCGGGTCAAAGGCCAACCCAAGGAGGTGGGAGGCACCCGTCCAGGTAAGCCCCCACTCGGTGTCACCCACCCCGCCCACCTGTGGGGAAGGGAGGGTGGAAATTCCCGTTTCTCATCATCATTGTTGGGTAGGAGTCATAGTCATTGGGGGAGGAGTCATAGTGATCAGCGGGGAGCAGGGAAGGTGAGAGGCAAAAACATTCTCAGCTGCAAAATGTCCTTGCCCAGCTCTGTCCAAATTTGCTTCTACCCCTGGAGTAGATTTTGGGGGCAGAAGTTAACAAATCTCTGTTTCCAGAGCTTTTTTCCTCATCCGGAACTCAGTTCCAGCATTTCTTAGGTGGACACCATTGCCATTCTAAGAGAATGTGGGAAGTATTCATGGTGAGTTCTGGCACCTCTTTTTCTAGAAAAATAGCACTGTCTATTCCAAGCATTCAGCACAGTGCTAGTTCAGACCTAGGCTTCATCCACACTGGAGTTTACTGTGTGCCTGCAGCTGTTTACATTCCCATTATATATGCATCGTCCACCTGATGTTACCCTCAAACACACCAGTCTCAATGTTTCCCCCTTGTAGATTTGGGTTTACCCAATTTGGGGATAATGCAATAATCTGGGGAAGATTGGGCTTCAAACTGCTTCACTCGGGGTTGCAGACTATTTGTTTTGGTGTTTAGAGGTGGGTAGAATAATCATCCCTTTCTGCTACTCGCCTTTCCATGCTCACTACCTCCTCAATGCTACCATTTCTTTTCTGGTGGTGCTCATAACTAATTCCAATGTGCTCCTATATATATCTTTTTGTTTTACTCCCTCAAATCTGCACAAAAACAGGGACCCCAAGGGTCAAGTACACAACTGTTCCAGTTTTTATCTGTGGAGGGTTTTCAATGCTTGTTCATTCAGAAATAAGTTCCACCAAGTTCAATGAGGCTTACTCCCAGGCAAGAGAGCATATGATTACAGCGTAAGAGCACAAGCCTATGCTGGTTTACTCAGAGGTAAGTCCCACTGTCCTCAAGAAAGCCTAGTCTCTAGAAATGATGTTTAAGATCATAGCCAAAGGAAATTTGATTACCAATTTCCTACATCCTGTGGCTGAGGCTCAGCATTCAAACGTGGTTGAACCTGTTTTGAGTCACGTGAAACCATTTGCTAATGGTATCACAGAGCTGTAGCCTCTGTAGCTGTCTGGAGCCTGGTTTCAAACACAACAAATGTTTCATTTAGCAGAAAGAGGCATTTGTGACCAGAAATGATTGCTGCACAGTTTTCTTTATGTTAACAAAGCCTTATCAGTTAATGGCTGGCCAAACAAAATAAGTTCAAAAATAATGGATAATACGATAAGGCATTGAGCAGAAGTAAATGGGCAATTTCCTTGGCTCGGGCTCTGCATTCCATCGCCATTCATTTTTGCTTGGAAACCCATGAACTTTGCTTTGTTCAATCTAAGGGCATCATGAAGTGCAATGCCACCAGATCAGTGCTTCGCAAGGTTTATGTGGCCATTGCATTATGTGGCAGTTCTTGCCATATTTTCTTCATTGGCACAGAGTCTTCATTAGAGTTAAAGAAATCCATCCCCAATTTTATAATGCTGAATAGATTTCCAAACATGTTTTGGGTGGGCAAATGCTCATGCTAAACACATCACTTCAATATGTATATCTTTTGTAAACTCTAATTCAGAGATGGGGGAACCCAAGACCCAGTGTGATGTAGCTGGGAGACTGGGGTTCTAGTCCCCAATTGACCATGAAGCTCATTTGGTGTAAAGGTAAAAGGTAAAGGACCCCTGGACTGTTAAGGACAGTCAAAGGCGACTATGGGGTTGCAGCGCTCATCTCGCTTCAGGCTGAGGGAGCCAGCGTTTATCCACATACAGCTTTCCAGGTCATGTGGCCAGCATGACTAAACCGCTTCTGGTGCAATGGGACACTGTGACAGAAGCCAGAGCGTACGGAAACGCCATTTACCTTTCCACTGCAGTGGTACCTATTTATCTACAGTGGTACCTCTGGTTAAGAACTTAATTCGTTCCAGAGGTCCGTTCTTAACCTGAAACTGTTCTTAACCTGAGGTACCACTTTAGCTAATGGGGCCTCCCGCTGCTGCACAATTTCTGTTCTCATCCTGAGGTAAAGTTCTTAACCCGAGGTACTACTTCTGGGTTAACGGAGTCTGTAACCTGAAGCGTTTGTAACCTAAAGCATTTGTAAGCCGAGGTACCACTGTACTTGTACTGGTGTGCTTTTGAACTGCTAGGTTGGCAGGAGCTGGGGCAGAGCAAAGGGAGCTCACCCCGTTGTGCAGATTTGAACTGCCGACCTTCTGATCAGCAAGCCCAGGAGGCTCAGTGGTTTAGACCACAGCGCCACCCACCTCCTTGGCCAGTCACATTCTCTCCCCCTAACCTACATCACAGGGTTGTTGTGAGAATAAAACAGGGAGATAGAGAACCGTGTATGCCATCTCAAGCTGGTTACCTCTTCTTCCCCTGAAGTCCCAGTGATGATTGACCCCATGCTGCTTTCCTCCCTAAGCATAATAGCAGTGCACAGAGACAGGGGCATTTTTCTTAAGGATCACTGGAGGTAAGGTTTAAAGCTCTCCTCTGCCTGTGATTGCCCTTGCCCTGGACTGCAGAAAAAGGTTAATCTTTAGCTAGAACTTCACTCCTTCCTATGCAATACGCACATTTCTTTGTGCACAGTTTATGGAAAGATAATCTACATAATGGCCAGTTCTATGCACATTAACCACTCACATCTTACATAACCCCTAACATACACACCCCCCTAATATCCTGCTTCATCAGCTCTCAGCTTTATAAAATGAGAATGAGAAACATGTTTATTGATAATGAGGAAGATAAACGTTCCACTAGAATCAATGTAGAAAACAGCTAACAGTGATGCATGAACAGTTTGATGCCTCATACAAAGCTACTTTTGGAAGCAGGCTGCTAAGCTAAAGCCATTTTCAAGAAATGAACACCTGTATTTTAAATAAACAAGACTCTTATTCTAGGGGAATGACTAATAGGATTAGAATCTGCTTTTTGTGCTTGTTTCTGGCTGAGTGATTTTGTTGGGAGGATTGTGACGGATTGGATCTCTATCAGCATGCCATTATTTTTATTGACTGAAAGGCATATGTGGGTGGATATCGGTGCTGAATCAGCTTTCTGAGAAGACCAAGCAGCCTCTGTATTGCTGGCTGCACAACATTGCTGTGATAGGCAACAGGGAGCGTACATGCCCCTTTCCTGGAACATGTGGCATGTTATCAACAAACAAGGTGAACCATTGATCTGTGTTAGTCCAGTCACTCCCTTTGTTCCTTGTTTGGTTACTGAAGTCAGTATCCGGGAACAGTCACCGTATAAGCACCGCAAACATATTATCTGATATTGCAAAGTAGTATAGGGGGGCAGTAGTCATGTAATGAAGCCTAGCAGGGTAAGCCCTACACAAAGGCTTCTGCTTCCCCACATCTCCTCCTCCTGCTGCACAAACCCCAGAGAAGAACCCCCTGGACAGTGGTAAGAGGAGGAGAGCAGGGAATTACTCTGGCGAGCTGAAAACATTTGTTACAGGGCTGGCCCACACATCTGCCATCTGAACTCCTCATATAGCAGAATCCACAGAAGCAGCAAATCCTGATGTAGATCTTTGCCCTCCCCCCAGCCCCCCATTCCTGATGTAGATTTTCACTCATTCCTTCTCTGGAGAGGAGAGAGGGCGCCATTTTGTGGTTTACCTCAAGTACTAAAGTGTCTTGGGTCGGCCCTGATTTGTCACAGCACTGTGTTGAATTCCACCCTTGGTATTTCACTTGTGATGCTTAAATAAACCTTGGCAGTTCTGTCATGGATGAATGTTCTAAATATCAAGATAAATTTAACATTTGTGCTGAGGCAATCGGGTATACTAATAGTGAACTCATTCTGCTCATGTGGATCATCACATAGACAATGCAACTTCTTCCGCACATGTCAGAGAGATATCAGCAGGCTTTCAGGAAGCCCCAAATGTGCTGAAGTACAAAAGTTTAGAAAAAATACCCAGGAGGGAAGGGGGAAGCCCAAACAGCCAATGAGGAGGAGTGAGCATTGAGTGTCAGGTGGAGGTTCAATGGATTATCCTGGAAAAGGGCAAGACTGGCTGGCCGGCCCCTGGAACAGATACAGTCCATTGGATGGACTCCATCTGGCAACATTTTGTTGCAGCCCCACTGGTTTAAGCTAAACCGATTGAAGCCTAACTTCTAAATATATTGTGGAAGCCTTGTGCAACCCTGTGGCACCCGAAGGGGAGGTAGTCCTCCCGTGCCCCCTTTCCTCTGCCAGTGTGTGGAAGAGAGTTTAAAGCAGACAGCTATTACTTTTCTCTCTGGTTGTCTTTCAGAGAGGCATGGAGAAGACAGACGAGGAGAAAGAACCCTATTTGTTCTTTGCTGCGATTAGGAATTCTAAGCAGTTTCAAAATTCTAACAGGAAGCTTTCATTCTCGATCCCCAAAAGAGATTTTCTTAAGCACCTTATGCCTCATCCTTAATAAGGGACTTCTACCATGTGCTCTCATCCTCCATTTTATTCTCAACAGCGACCTGCAAGGGGGGAGAAATCTCTTCATGAATGGTTTTCAAGGGTCCCCCGTAGCCCTTGTTTAATCATTTTTAATTTTCTAGTTTGCTGTAACAGCCTTTTAAGAACTTAAAAAGAACATTGCCTCCTCTGCCAATTTCCCCCTTTAGCTTCAACGATCACTTCTATAGCTTCCCATCCCCAGCCCCCGTACTTGTTGCAACAGTGTAGAAATAGTGCCCATATGTTCAGGGTTTATTTGTCCATTAGCTAACCTAGGACCAGGCAAAATGATTTGCTTACTATGTGGTTCCATCACTGAGTAGGGTGGCTAATCCAGGACAAACCAAAGACATTTTGCTGACCATTGCACACCCAGAAGCCAATCAGACCAGCAGCAGAGGAGGATTTAGGAGAGCAAAACTAGTTCAGTTGCATTGGGCTCCTCGCGGGTGCTGCAACTATTATGTAGAATGGAAGGCAAGAGGTGGGGAGCACCAAATTTTGGTGTTCCACAGGGTGCTACTGAAATATGAGACCCTAAGTTCCGCCACCACTAGCCCTTAAGCTCAGGGTGGTGGTTGCCATTTTACAGAAATTGCCAATGCAGAGGGGAATCTGGAAAAGGGCCACGGCGAAGGCAAAGCTTAAAACAACCTCCCCATGCTAGCAAATTATAAACTAGCAATTTGTGTAAAAAACAACAATTAATAATCTGGTAGTTAGGGACACAGATGTGTAGCTAATGCATAATCAAGTTTCTCCTTTCGCCACAAGCACACAACCCCAAAATGGAAAGCATCATGTGGAAAAGGCAACAAAAAGGAGAACCATTCTCAAGATGCTGAAGAATAATGCAGCTTTTATTTATGCCCAATGCATTTCGGCCCAAACAGGCCTTTCTCAGTGGTGAGTGACGTGCACAATGTCAGCATGGTGTGTGCATGTTGCACGGCCCCAGTCCCCTCGATTACAGGGACAAGCCAGCAGAAGAGAGGGAGATGCATGGAGGGAGGAGAGAACCAGTGCTATTTTTCTGTAAAAAGAGGTGCCGTAACTCACCTTGTTCTCTTAGAATGGCAATGGCACCCACCTGAAAGGTGTCAGAACTGAGTTCCATCAAGTTCTGGCTGAAAAAAAGCCGTGGGCAGAACATTACGATACACAAGGAAAAGTCCTTGCACAGATGGAACATTTTGCTCAGTGCTACGTTGAATATAACACAATGGGTCTCCAAACCTTCTGTGGTCCTCTAAACTCCTGCGCAGGAATCATGGAGGTGAATGGATAGGGATGTCTGAAGTGCTGCAGCCTGAATCAAGAGACTTGTGAAACACAACAGTTAAATCAATGATTTGCAGCAGGGTCTATGAACTTCAGAGCAGTTCTTGTGTGGCCTGGTGTGACCAGAGAAATGTTGCAATAATCTATTTTGCAAGGTGCTGGGACCTTTTAATTCAGCAGTATTATCCATCCCTAAAATGATGTGTGATTTTACACAATTCTTTGTCCAAGATATGAAGTGGAAACCTATGGTGTATCAGCCAGTGCATTCCTCTTTATCCCATCTCTTTTGATAAGCTGTGAATACATGTTCACATCAACCTGCTTTGCATTGGCAGAAACTCAATGTAGATACTCACCAGTTTTCAAACAATCACTGGATATTTTTAGACAATGGTCTGTGTTTTTCCAATCCTGCAAATCACAGCCAAGATCACAGCCAGTCGTCCCCTCACCCCCTTATCTTAATAAAAGCTTTCATTACAGTGAGATTAGAAGACATGCATTTCTCTTCTGTTTTTCACAGCAATTCCCAAAACAGAAATCGTCATTTGTATGGAGAAGGTTGGGAAGATGGATTTTGCTTATTCCAGTTTGTAATGAAACAATTACAGTGGTACCTCGGTTTTCGAATGTAATCCATTCCGGAAGACCGTTGAAGTTCCAAAATGTTTAACAACCAAGGCGCAAAGGGCGATTTGCAAATTTAACAGAGAAAATTGAGAAAAATAACATATACACTCAACGGAAGCCGTTTGACTTCCAAGGTGCGTTCAAAAACGGAAGCATTTACTTCTGGGTTTACAGTGTTCGAAAACTGAAAGGTTTGTCAATGGAGACGTTTGAAAACTGAGGTACCACTCTACTTGATGCAAGCCAACCATGCTTGCAAATGCTCACTTTCGGGCCTTATAGATAATATACACAGCATATTATTACTTATTTATTACAGGGATTTATATCATTCACACTATGAATCCTTTCAAGGCAGCTTACAAGTGACTTCAATGTATTTTTCCCAGCAACAACATCTTACCAGCAGGCTGGGCAGGGATCCTTTTTCAGTCTGAGGGCCACATTCCCCCATGGGCAATATTCCAGAGAACACTTGCCAATGGTGGGCAGGACCAGAAGCAAAAGTAGGTGGAGCAATAGCTGCAGCTCTTCCCTTTCTACAGTAGGCAACATGAGGTTTCTGAAATCTGAAGCTTCTACACCCCTGGCCCCTCTACATCCAGGTAAGCAAGAGGAATGATCAAAGCTCAAGGGAACATTTCAGCTACGCAAAAGCACTCAGGGAGCCCATAGAGCAGGACCCACGGTTTGTGTGGCCTGGGAGAGTCCTGAGGGCCAGCCAGAGAAAACTGGAGGGCCACATTTGGTCCCTGAGCCTGAGGTTCTCCACCCCTACCTCACAGGGTCGTCGTGCAACTATAATAATAGACATGTAATGCTTAGAACAACTGCAAGCTCTATATATTGCTAAGTATTATCTTACAGGCCACTGTTGTGGGCAAGGTGCAGTTCTGGATTTGATAATTGGTTCTTATAAATGCTAGTGTGAGTTTACTGTGAAAGACTGCTAAAGGGAAGTCAGGAAAATCTGTTCCTTCCATGATCATGCTATTTTCTTCTGTGAAAAGTCACAGTGCTTTGATCCATGCTGCTCTCTCTTTCTGAAACACAATAAATCCTTCACTTGAGACCAGACCTTTCAAACAACTTATCCACCAAGTAGCCAAGGGATTCTTAATTCATATGTGCAGCTCTTTGCAAGTCTGACCGGCTCTTTCCCTTTCCCTTAATAATGCAATATGATCACCAGCTCTCGGTGTAGTTAAGATTTCTGTACTTTGAAGTGAAAACCTTGTGTACCTTTTCAGGAGAGAGAAAAAAGGAAAATAAAATGTAGTTATTAAAAAAGAAAAACTTTTATCTCGCTCCTTGGCTGGCTATGAAGGAAACAGCTTTTGTGTGGGCTTTTGGCACTTGTTGTTGACTGATATCAGGTGCTGGACAAACCAAATAAAAATAAATGCTGCTGGGAAACTGCTGGAGATTTGGATTTCTGGTGGAGTTTGGTTCAGACAAGTCTTCTCCCTAGTTCTCTTTCCTTTCCATCCCGAGGAGGGGGGAAAACTCCCACTAGACCTTGAATCAACAATTTACATAGTGATCCATCCACCGGAGTTGGGAAGGATTCCGGAAATACTGTCAGATCTTGATATTTGTGCTAATTATTGTGCCGTTTGCGAGTAATTACTTCTTTGTATCTGGAGGTGGACAGCTGGCCCCCCTGTGCATAGCTACGCACAGCCCTTCCTGAGCTCTTCAGGGGTCCAGGCACTTGCATCCTGCTTCCATACAGGGGCCCAAATTGCTTCGGAACATCCTGTTGAAATTCATCACTCACTGTGATTGCCCCTAATGTGTGCAACTAGAGTTTGTGGCAGTTGAGTGATGGATAATTTTCAAGGATTGCTCACTGTCCTGCTAATACGCATGGACTTCAAATTGGATGGCCTTTAAGCAAGTCACAAATGACCTTCAATGAGATCATTATAGCACAAATCCTGCTGGCTTGGCCAGGGGGAGGCTGCCTTTAGTCTCCCTGGTTATGCCTGTAGACCAGCAGCATTCTGGCTTGAGTCTCAGATGTGCTAAAATGTAGGAAGGATGCATAGGCAGATGTGCAGTTTCACATACAGCGTATGGGCTATATTTAGCCTGTTCTAGCATCCAGCTGAAGTCACAGTTTTCAGATTGTGCAGGAGAGTACATTGTTATCCGGAAGACCCAAAAACTCCTCTTTGCACAAATCTTGACTTGCTAAAGACATACTATAAGAGCAGCTACTAGAGCTAGCAGACAAAACAGCTTAGCCTGGCTTGCTCTTACGCCTTCAGTTGCAGCTGGGTGGGGGAGCAGATATCAGCAGCTGAAACTTTTAACAGCATAAACATCATGAGAAGTGGGATGAAAATTGTTTTATGTCATCCTTAACATGCATTCAATGCACACACAATTCTGAATCACAGAACATATGCTGTAAGCTGAGCATTTGCAAGTTTTTCCAACTCTATCCAAACACCCATTTCTGCACTTTGACATTATGAAAGTGCAGACTCGTCCTATTTGTGTATTTTCATAAGTGAACACTGTGCGAATACAAAAAAGTTGTGTGATACACATTGTGTTGTGATACAAATACTAGTTTAATATTTGCAGTGTATAATTAGTACAGCAATGCTCATTTGGCTACTTACCTTATGGACATTATTTGTCATTCAGGCCGTGCTTGTGGGTTTCCCACAGGCATCTGGGTGGCTTGTCACCGCTAAAAATTGGCCGCTGTTTTTTTAATGCTAAAAGAACTAAGTCAGCATGAGTCAGCGGCCTACAATGACTCATGCAACCTTTCACCAAATTGTACCTGTATATATAGAGTGGTCAATGTTAGTGTTGGGTGTGGATTGGTTGGATGGTAGAAAGCTGGTTGCGTTTGGTGTGTGTAAAAGCTGTCGGTCGTGGTTGGAGAAGATTTTTTAAGAATAAAAG
>NW_028153399.1:0-10000 GCF_964106915.1 Podarcis gaigeae
GGGGGGAGAGGGATGAAAAAAAGAGGGAAAAAAGGAATAAAAGAAGGGAAAAAGAAGAAAAAGAAGGGAATTTTTTTTGTGTTTTTTTTTTTTTGTTGGAGGAAAAAAGAAGGAAAAAAGGGAGGAATAAAAGAAAAAAGAAGGGAAAAAGAAGGGAAAAAGAAGGGAAAAAGCATTAAGGGATTAAAAAAGGGGGGAAAGGGGAGGGAAAATTCAGAATCCAGCTTTCACTCTGCGCAGGCTCAGGACTAGTCAGTGGGCGAGGGGTCGAACCCGGGTGGGTCATATTATAATAATAATTATTATAATAAATATTATAATATTTATAATAATACATGATAATAATAATAATAATAACAACAACAATAATAATAATAGTAAATAAATAATAATATTAAATAACAATACATGATAATAATAATAATAACAATAATAATAATAGTAAATAAATAATAATATTAAATAATAATACATGATAATAATAATAACAATAATAAAAATAATAATAGTAAATAAATAATAATATTAAATAATAATACATGATAATAATAATAATAATAATAATAATAATAACAATAATAATAATAGTAAATAAATAATAATATTAAATAATAATACATGATAATAATAATAACAATAATAATAATAATAGTAAATAAATAATAATATTAAATAATAATACATGATAATAATAATAACAATAATAATAATAATAGTAAATAAATAATATTATTAAATAATAATACATGATAATAATAATAACAATAATAATAATAATAGTAAATAAATAATAATATTAAATAATAATACATGATAATAATAATAATAACAATAATAATAATAATAGTAAATAAATAATAATATTAAATAATAATACATGATAATAATAATAATAATAATAATAATAATAATATTAAATAATAATACATGATAATAATAATAATAACAATAATAATAATAATAATAGTAAATAAATAATAATATTAAATAATAATACATGATAATAACAATAACAACAACAACAATAATAATAGTAAATAAATAATAATATTAAATAATAATACATGATAATAATAATAATAACAACAACAATAATAATAATAATAGTAAATAAATAATATTAAAATAATAATACATGATAATAATAATAATAACAACAACAATAATAATAATAGTAAATAATAATACATGATAATAATAATAATAATAATAATAATAACAATAATAATAATAATAGTAAATAATAATACATGATGATAATAATAATAATAATAATAATAGTAAATAAATAATAATATTAAATAATAATACATGATAATAATAATAACAATAATAATAATAATAGTAAATAATAATACATGATAATAATAATAATAATAATAATAATAATTTAATATTATGCATCTTATTATTAAAGAAGTGGAAATAATAATAATAATAATAATAATAATAATAATAATAATAATAATAATAATAGGTTGGAATAATGATGATAATAATAATAATAAAAAGAAGAAGAAGAAGAAGAAGCATAAATAATAAATGATACTATAAATAATAAATGATACTACTACCACAAGAAGAAAAAGTTAATACTAGTAACCAATTATTACTTATTCTTACTTTCAATATTACGCCAAAAAAATAGGAATTAATGGCAGAAAGCAAAGGAGCCGCTTCCGCGTACGTCATCAGGCCGCGCCGGCCCCGCTGATACCGTCCCAAACCCCATCCGACCAATCAGCGCCGGAGTCTCCTCTTTGTCTCCGCCCCCTCGTCACCCATTGGCTGGCCTGGCCTCTCCACCAGCCAATCAGCGCATTCCATTCGCTAAGGCAACGCCCTCAGCCAATCGTCTCCTTTGCTCACGGCAGAGCCCGCCCCACCTGTTCAGGGCGGTAGCAGGGCGTGGGCGGAACATGGCGCGAGGGAGCCAATCCGCACCGCCCGTCTCCACGCTGCCCGCTCCCCATTGGCCCGCGCCTTTGACAGACAAGCCAACCAGCCAATCGCCACCTTAGTTACCTCAGAGCCCGTCTATCCTCATATCAAAGGAGTCTGGGCGGAGCGAGTGGGCGGAGCGTCGCGCGAGGCAGCCAATCCGCACCGCCCGTCTCCACGCCGCCCGCTCCCCATTGGCCCGCGCCTTTGACAGACAAGCCAACCAGCCAATCCCCACCTTAGTTCCCTCAGAGCCCGTCTATCCTCATATCAAAGGAGTCTGGGCGGAGCGAGTGGGCGGAGCGTCGCGCGAGGCAGCCAATCCGCACCGCCCGTCTCCACGCCGCCCGCTCCCCATTGGCCCGCGCCTTTGACAGAAAACCCATCCCGCCAATCGCCGCCCTAGTTCCCTCAGAGCGCCTCCTTTCCTCATGGCAAAGCAGGCCAGAGCCAGTGGGCGGAGCGTCGCCCTAACGAACCAATCCGCGCCTTCTCTCTCCCCGCCGCCCTCTCCCCATTGGCCCGCGCTTTTCACCGACATCCCCTCCACCCAACCCTCTCCTTCCCTCCCTCAAAGCGCGTCCTTTCTCCCTTCAAACCAGTGTGGGCGGAGCGTCCCGCGAACGATCCAATCCGCACCGCGCGTCTCCCCTCCGCCCTCTTACCCATTGGCCCATTTCTTTGACCGACACCCCCTCCATCCAATCGCCGCCTTAGTCACCTCAGAGCCAGTGTGGGCGGAGCGCCGCTCAAACGAACCAATCCCCGCCGCCCTTCTCTTCGTCCATTGGCCCACGTATTTGACCGACAACCCATCCAGCCAATCGCCGCCCTGGTTACCTCAGAGCCCGTCCTTTCATGGGAGCGAAGCGTCGCTCAAGCCAGCCAGCGTCGCCGTAGCCAACCAATCCGCGCCGCCCTTCTCTATGCCGCCCTCTACCCATTGGCCCTCGCCCTTTACAGACAACCCATCCAGCCAATCGCCGCCCTAGCTACCTCTTTTCTCTGGTCCAAGGAGTGTGGGCGGAGCGAGGCTAGAATGGGCGGAGCACCGTCCGAACGAACCAACCCATTGGCCCGCGCCTTTGACAAACACCCCGGTCCCTCCAATCCCCGCCTTAGTGACACCAGAGCCCTCCTTTCTCCCTTTAAAGTGCCCCGCCCATTGGCCCGCGCCTTTGACCGACACCCCCTCCAGCCAATCCTCTCCTTTCCCCCCTCAGACCGCCTCCTTCCTCCCTTGCAAGCGCAGCATTCCCATTGGCCCTTCCTTTTGACGGAAAGCCCCTTGGGCCAATCACCTCCCAGTGGGCGGACCTTCTCGCCCAGCCAACCAACCCGCGCCTCCCTTCCTTTGACGGACAGCCGCTCCCTCCAATCCCCTTCCTCCTCACCTCAGACGCCTCGGGCCTGGCCGCCATGGAGCCTCCCGAGTGGCAGCGGGCCTTGCTGGAGAAGAAGCGGGCCAAGCGGGCGGCCCAGGCGGCTTCTCTCGCCGGCCTGCTGGAGCTCTACGCGGCCCGGCCGGACATCCGGGTCCTCCGCGCCGAGCGCATCGTCATCATCGAGCGCCGCCAGGGGGACGCGGCCTATGGAGGCGGCGAGGGAGCGACGGAGCTGCGGGCCGAGCAGGTCGTCGTCTACCAGCCCGAGCCGGGCCGCGTCCGTCGCCTCAGACGCCAATACGAGCCGGTGAGAGGGGATTCGGGCCAGGAAAGGGCGGGAGGAGGCTTCGGAAGGGGGAGTGCGCATGCGCGGAGGGGCTTCAGGAGGGCACTGCGCAGGCGTGGGGAAGGGGGGGGCGGAAGGAGGCTTCGCTTTGCCCACGGCGCAGGCGCGAAGCAGAACGGGGGCTTCTGTTGGCCAGGGCGGAAGGAGGCTTCCGAGGGGGAGGTGCGCATGCGCGGAGGGGGGTTGGGGTTTGCCGCTGTGCCGGCGGGAAGGGCGGAGGGATGAGGTGCGCATGTGCGGGGGGAAGAGGCGGGGTGGGCACTGCGCATGCGCAAAGGGAGGGTCGGGGTCCCGCTGCGCATGTGCGGAGGGCAGAGGGAGGAGGTGCGCAAGGGGAAAGGGGAGGGTCGGGGTCCCGCTGCGCATGTGCGGAGGGCAGAGGGAGGAGGTGCGCATGTGCGGAGGGAAGAGGCGGGGTGGCACCGCGCATGCGCAAAGGGAGGGTCGGGGTCCCGCTGCGCATGTGCGGAGGGCAGAGGGATGAGGTGCGCAAGGGGAAAGGGGAGGGTCGGGGTCCCACTGCGCATGTGCGGAGGGCAGAGGGATGAGGTGCGCATGTGCAAAGGGGAAAGGGGAGGGTCGGGGTCCCACTGCGCATGTGCGGAGGGAAGAGGCGGGGTGGCACTGCGCATGCGCAAAGGGAGGGTCGGGGTCCCACTGCGCATGTGCGGAGGGAAGAGGCGGGGTGGCACTGCGCATGCGCAAAGGGAGGGTCGGGGTCCCACTGCGCATGTGCGGAGGGCAGAGGGATGAGGTGCGCATGTGCAAAGGAGAAAGGGGGTCGAGGTCCCCGCTGCGCATGTGCGGAGGGCAGAGGGATGAGGTGCGCATTTGCAAAGGAGAAAGGGGGTCGAGGTCCCCGCTGCGCATGTGCGGAGGGCAGAGGGATGAGGTGCGCATGTGCAAAGGGGAAAGGGGAGGGTCGGGGTCCCACTGCGCATGTGCGGAGGGCAGAGGGAGGAGCTGCGCATGTGCGGAGGGAAGAGGCGGGGTGGCACTGCGCATGCGCAAAGGGAGGGTCGGGGTCCCACTGCGCATGTGCGGAGGGAAGAGGTGGGGTGGGCACTGCGCATGCGCAAAGGGAGGGTCGGGGTCCCACTGCGCATGTGCGGAGGACAGAGGGATGAGGTGCGCATGTGCAAAGGAGAAAGGGGGTCGAGGTCCCCGCTGCGCATGTGCGGAGGGCAGAGGGATGAGGTGCGCATGTGCAAAGGAGGGAAGAGGCGGGGTGGGCACTGCGCATGCGCAAAGGGAGGGTCGGGGTCCCACTGCGCATGTGCGGAGGGCAGAGGGATGAGGTGCGCATGTGCAAAGGGGAAAGGGGAGGGTCGGGGTCCCACTGCGCATGTGCGGAGGGCAGAGGGATGAGGTGCGCATGTGCAAAGGGGAAAGGGGAGGGTCGGGGTCCCACTGCGCATGTGCGGAGGGCAGAGGGACGAGGTGCGCATGTGCAAAGGGGAAAGGGGAGGGTCGGGGTCCCACTGCGCATGTGCGGAGGGCAGAGGGACGAGGTGCGCATGTGCGGAGGGAAGAGGCGGGGTGGGCACCGCGCATGCGCAAAGGGAGGGTCGGGGTCCCACTGCGCATGTGCGGAGGGAAGAGGTGGGGTGGGCACCGCGCATGCGCAAAGGGAGGGTCGGGGTCCCACTGCGCATGTGCGGAGGGAAGAGGTGGGGTGGGCACTGCGCATGCGCAAAGGGAGGGTCGGGGTCCCACTGCGCATGTGCGGAGGACAGAGGGATGAGGTGCGCATGTGCAAAGGAGAAAGGGGGGTCGGGGTCCCCGCTGCGCATGTGCGGAGGGCAGAGGGATGAGGTGCGCATGTGCGGAGGGAAGAGGCGGGGTGGGCACTGCGCATGCGCAAAGGGAGGGTCGGGGTCCCACTGCGCATGTGCGGAGGGCAGAGGGATGAGGTGCGCATGTGCAAAGGGGAAAGGGGAGGGTCGGGGTCCCACTGCGCATGTGCGGAGGGCAGAGGGATGAGGTGCGCATGTGCAAAGGGGAAAGGGGAGGGTCGGGGTCCCACTGCGCATGTGCGGAGGGCAGAGGGAGGAGCTGCGCATGTGCGGAGGGAAGAGGTGGGGTGGCACTGCGCATGCGCAAAGGGAGGGTCGGGGTCCCACTGCGCATGTGCGGAGGGCAGAGGGAGGAGGTGCGCATGTGCAAAGGGGAAAGGGGAGGGTCGGGGTCCCACTGCGCATGTGCGGAGGGCAGAGGGACGAGGTGCGCATGTGCAAAGGGGAAAGGGGAGGGTCGGGGTCCCACTGCGCATGTGCGGAGGGCAGAGGGATGAGGTGCACATGTGCAAAGGGGAAAGGGGAGGGTCAGGGTCCCACTGCGCATGTGCGGAGGGCAGAGGGAGGAGGTGCGCATGTGCAAAGGGGAAAGGGGAGGGTCGGGGTCCCACTGCGCATGTGCGGAGGGCAGAGGGATGAGGTGCGCATGTGCAAAGGGGAAAGGGGAGGGTCGGGGTCCCACTGCGCATGTGCGGAGGGCAGAGGGAGGAGGTGCGCATGTGTGGAGGGAAGAGGCGGGGTGGGCACTGCGCATGCGCAAAGGGAGGGTCGGGGTCCCACTGTGCATATCGGAGGACAGAGGGATGAGGTGCGCATGTGCAAAGGGGTCAGAGTGCTCACTGCGCATGCGCAAACCATGCGAATGTGCGGAGGGAGGAGTGGGCACTGCGCATGCGCGAAGGGAAGAGGAACGAGGTGTGCATGAGCAAAGGGGACGGGCTCACGGCGCATGTGAGGAGGGCAAAGGGATGAGGTGCGCATGTGCGGAGGGAAGAGGCAGGGTGGGCACTGCGCATGTGCAAAGGGGAAAGGGGAGGGTCGGGGTGCCCGCTGCGCATGCGCAAAGGGAGGGTCGGGGTCCCACTGCGCATATGCGGAGGGCAGAGGGATGAGGTGCGCATGTGTGGAGGGAAGAGGCGGGGTGGGCACTGCGCATGTGCAAAGGGGAAAGGGGAGGGTCGGGGTGCCCGCTGCGCATGCGCAAAGGGAGGGTCGGGGTCCCACTGCACATGTGCGGAGGGCAGAGGGATGAGGTGCGCATGTGCAAAGGGGTCAGAGTGCTCACTGCGCATGCGCAAACCAAGTGCGCATACGCGAAGAGGAGTGTCGGGTTTTCAAGTGCGCATGCGCGAAGGGCAGTGTCGGGCTTTCAAGTGCGCAAAGGGCAAAGGGGAGTGTCGGGTTTTCAAGTGCGCATGCGCGAAGGGCAAAGGGAAGTGTCGCGTTTTCAAGTGCGCATGCGCAAAGGGCAATGGAGAGTGTCGGGTTTTCAAGTGCGCATACGCGAAGGGCAGTGTCGGATTTTCAAGTGCGCATGCGCGAAGGGCAGTGTCGGGTTTTCAAGTGCGCATGCGCAAAGGGCAAAGGGGAGTGTCGGGTTTTCAAGTGCGCATGCGAGAAGGGCAGAGGGGGGTGTCGGGTTTTCAAGTGCGCATGCGCAAAGGGCAAAGGTGGCAACCACTCATGCGCAGTGTTTCCCTACAGAAACCTGTAGACGCCTCAAGCCGTCAATCAAACTGGGAAGTGGAAGCGCCGCACGCCGCACTGCGCATGAGCGAAGCGCAGCCGCCCGCCTCAGAGGCCTCTCTGCGCATGTGCGAAGCGGAAAGCGAATCGCTGCACATGCGCGAAGTGCAGCCTCCCTCCTCGGAGAACATGTGCGAAGGACGAATCGGCGCGCCGCGCATGCGCAAAGGCCGCACTTGCGCATCGCCGGGTTCGCCAACGGGGGCCGCGCCGGGTTCGCCAACGAGCATGCGCAAAGGCCACCCGCCCGCCTCAGCGTCCTCTCTGCGCATGTCCGACGCGCCAAGGCGGGCGCCGCGCATGCGCGAAGGCCGGGCGCCAGGGAAACCTCCGGACTGCCGCTCTTTGGACTGGGAAGAGGGAACGCCGGGCGCCGCAGTGCGCATGCGCGCGCCGAACACGGCCATGCACGGCCCATACGTGGAGAGGATCACGGCCAATTCCTTCGTCGTGCACCCAAGAGGGCGCCGTGCTATAGATCCCAGGGAGGGCTTGGCAAAAGAAGGCGCCTGGGGGGCGGCGCCCCGTACTAAGGTTCCCAAGGAAAGCGCATGGCCGCCTTCGCCCGACGCTACGGTTCCCAAGGAAAGCGCATGGCCGCCTTCGCCCGGCGCTACGGTTCCCAAGGAAAGCGCATGGCCGCATGGCGCTACAGTTCCCAAGCAAAGCGCCTGGCCGCCTTCGCCTGGCGCTACAGTTCCCAAGGAACGCGCATGGCCGCATGGCGCTACAGTTCCCAAGGAACGCGCATGGGCGCCGCCGCCACGTACTACGCTTCCCAAGGAAAGCGCCCGGTTGCCTGCGCCCGATTCTACGGTTCCCAACGCTGCGCCCGGCGCTACGGTTCCCGAAGAAAGCGCCTGGCCGCCTTCGCCTGGCGCTACGGTTCCCAAGGAAAGCGCATGGCTGCCTTCGCCTGGCGCTACAGTTCCCAAGGAAAGCGCATGGCCGTCGCCCGACGCTACAGTTCCCAAACGAAGAGCCTGGCCGCCTTCGCCCGGCGCTACAGTTCCCAAGGAAAGCGCCTGGGCAGCTGCGCCATGTACGATGCGTCCCATGGGCGGCGCCTGGTCTGATGCTATCGTTCCCAAGGAAAGCGCATGGCCGCCTTCGCCCGGCGCTACGGTTCCCAAGGAAAGCGCATGGCTGCCTTCGCCCGGCGCTACAGTTCCCAAAGAAAGCACATGGCTGCCTTCGCCCGGCGCTACGGTTCCCAAGGAAAGCGCATGGCCGCCTTCGCCCGGCGCTACAGTTCCCAAGGAAAGCGCATGGCCGCCTTCGCCCGGCGCTACAGTTCCCAAGGAAAGCGCATGGCCGCCTTCGCCCGGCACTACAGTTCCCAAGGAAAGCGCATGGCCGCCTTCGCCCGGCGCTACATTTCCCAAGGAAAGCGCATGGCCGCCTTCGCCCGGCGCTACAGTTCCCAAGGAAAGCGCATGGCCGCCTTCGCCCGGCGCTACAGTTCCCAAGGAAAGCGCATGGCCGCCTGCGCCCGGCGCTACGGTTCCCAAGGAAAGCGCATGGCCGCCTGCGCCCGGCGCTACGGTTCCCAAGGAAAGCGCATGGCCGCCTTCGCCCGGCGCTACAGTTCCCAAGCAAAGCGCATGGCCGCCTTCGCCCGGCGCTACAGTTCCCAAGGAAAGCGCATGGCCGCCTTTGCCCGGCGCTACAGTTCCCACCGGCGCCCGCTCCCCTTCGCCAACCAACAGCGCCCGGCCGGCGCCCGGCCTGCGCTACGTCTCCCAGGAGGGGAGAGGGGCACCCCGCGCTACGACTCCCGAGCAGGCGCCCTCCCTCCCCGATGCCACCGGGCGCTTGCAGGGCGCCATCGCTCGGAGAAGCGGAGCATCACCCGGCGCCCGCCTGCGCTACAACTCCCCAAACTCCTTCCAGCTCGCCCCGCGCGGCGACCGGGTGCCGGTCACCCTCATCGACGGCGACGCTACGCTTCCCCTGGCGCCGCTGGGGGTCCTCAGTCCCCGCCTGGAGGGCTGCGACCTGGCCGCTCTGGGTCCCGGGTTCGAGTCCCACGGGGAACTGGAGTTCCCGGCGCCCGGCGGCGAGGGAAACGTAGCGCGCTACCCCAGGGCGGAGGAGATTGAGGTGATTGGCGGCTACCTGTCGCTGGGGAGGTCGTGCATGAGGAAAGGCGGGAGCCGGCGGAGGAAGAAGGTAGGCGGGTACACGCGTGTGCACACGTGTGTGTGTGTATGTGTGTGTGTGTGTGTGTGTGTGTGTGTATATGTCTGTGTGTGTGTGTATGTATGTATGTATATATATGTGTGCGTGCGTGTGTTTGTGTGTGTATATATGTGTGTGTATATATATGTGTGTGTGTGGGTGTGTTTATGTGTGTGTGCGCACGTGTCTTTGTGTGTGTATGTATGTATATGTGTGTGTTTGTGCATAGTCTATATATGTGTGTGTGTGTGCGTGTTTGTGTGTATGTATGTATATGTATGTCTGTGTGTGTGTTTGTGTGTTTGTGTGTATATGTGTGTGTGTGTCTGTATGTATATATATGTGTGCGTGCGTGTGTTTGTGTGTGTATATATGTGTGTGTGTATATATGTGTGTGTGTGGGTGTGTTTATGTGTGTGTGCGCACGTGTCTGTGTGTGTGTATGTATGTATATGTGTGTGTTTGTGCATAGAGTCTATATATAATGTGTGTGTGTGTGTGAGCGTGTGTGTGTAAATATATGTGTGTGTGTGTGTGCGCGCGCGTGTGTGTGTGTATATATGTGTGTGCGCGTGTGTGCAAGTGTGTGTATATATATGTGTGTG
>NW_028153399.1:32500-44650 GCF_964106915.1 Podarcis gaigeae
TTATTTTCTTTAACAATTATTTATTGTTCTTATTACTATTACTATTATTATTTCTTTATTCTTATTACTATTATTATTATTCATTATTATTATTATTATTATTTTCTTTAACAATACTTTCTTATTCTTATTCCTATTCTTATTATTCATTATTATTATTATTATTATTATTTTCTTTAACAATTCTTTCTTATTCTTATTCCTATTATTATTATTATTCATTATTATTATTATTATTATTTTCTTTAACAATACTTTCTTATTCTTATTCCTATTATTATTATTTTCTTTAACAATTCGTTCTTATTATTCTTATTCCTATTATTATTATTCATTATTATGATTATTTTCTTTAACAATTCTTTCTTATTCTAATTACTATTATTATTATTTTCTTTAACAATTCTTTCTTATTATTGTTATTACTATTATTATTATTATTTTCTTTAACAATTCTTTCTTATTCTTATTCCTATTCTTCTTCTTCTTATTATTCATTATTATTATTATTATTTTAACAATTCTTTCTTATTCGTATTCCTATTATTATTATTTTCTTTAACAATTCTTTCTTATTCTTATTCCTATTATTATTCTTATTATTATTCATTATTATTATTATTTTCTTTAACAATTCTTTCTTATTCTTATTCCTATTATTATTATTATTTTCTTTAACAATAATTTCTTACTCTTATTACTATTCCTATTATTATTATTCATTATTATTATTATTATTTTCTTTAACAATTCTTTCTTATTCGTATTCCTATTATTATTATTATTATTATTCATTATTATTATTATTTATTTTAACAATTCTTTCTTATTCTTATTCCTATTATTATTATTATTATTATTATTAATTTTAACAATTCTTTATTATTCTTATTCCTATTATTATTATTATTATTATTCATTATTATTATTATTTTCGTTAACAATTCTTTCTTATTATTCTTATTCCTATTCTTATTATTATTATTATTTTCTTTAACAATAATTTCCTATTCTTATTACTATTCCTATTATTATTATTCATTATTATTATTATTATTTTCTTTAACAATTCTTTCTTATTCTTATTCCTATTATTATTATTATTCATTATTATTATTATTTTCTTTAACAATTCTTTCTTATTCTTATTCCTATTATGATTATTATTCATTATTCTTATTATTTTCTTTAACAATTCTTTCTTATTCTTATTCCTATTATTATTATTATTATTCATTATTATGTTCTTTACCAATTCTTTCTTATTATTCTTATTACTATTATTATTATTTCTGTTAACAATTCTTTCTTATTCTTATTCCTATTATTATTATTATTATTATTATTATTATTTTATTATTATTATTATTATTATTATTATTATTATTATTATTATTATTATATTCTTTAACAATTCTTTCTTATTCTTATTCCTATTATGATTATTTTCTTTACCAATTCTTTCTTATTATTCTTATTACTATTATTATTTTTGTTAACAATTCTTTCTTATTCTTATTCCTATTATTATTATTATTATTATTTTAACAATTCTTTCTTATTCTTATTCCTATTATGATTATTTTCTTTACCAATTCTTTCTTATTATTCTTATTCCTATTATTATTATTTTTGTTAACAATTCTTTCTTATTCTTATTCCTATTATTATTATTATTATTATTCATTATTATTATTATTATTTTCTTTAACAATTCTTTCTTATTCTTATTCCTATTATGATTATTTTCTTTAACAATTCTTTCTTATTATTCTTATTACTATTATTATTATTATTATTTTTGTTAACAATTCTTTCTTATTCTTATTCCTATTATTATTATTATTATTATTATTATTTGCTTTAACAATTCTTTCTTATTCTTATTCCTATTATGATTATTTTCTTTACCAATTCTTTCTTATTATTCTTATTACTATTATTATTTTTGTTAACAATTCTTTCTTATTCTTATTCCTATTATTATTATTATTATTTTTGTTAACAATTCTTTCTTATTCTTATTCCTATTATTATTATTATTATTTTTGTTAACAATTCTTTCTTATTCTTATTCCTATTATTATTATTATTATTATTTTAACAATTCTTTCTTATTCTTATTCCTATTATGATTATTATTATTATTATTATTATTATTTTAACAATTCTTTCTTATTCTTATTCCTATTATGATTATTTTCTTTAACAATTCTTTCTTATTATTCTTATTACTATTATTATTATTTTTGTTAACAATTCTTTCTTATTCTTATTCCTATTATTATTATTATTATTATTCATTATTATTATTTTCTTTAACAATTCTTTCTTATTCTTATTCCTATTATGATTATTTTCTTTAACAATTCTTTCTTATTATTCTTATTACTATTATTATTATTTTTGTTAACAATTCTTTCTTATTCTTATTCCTATTATTATTATTATTATTATTATTATTATTATTTTCTTTAACAATTCTTTCTTATTCTTATTCCTATTATGATTATTTTCTTTACCAATTCTTTCTTATTATTCTTATTCCTATTATTATTATTTTTGTTAACAATTCTTTCTTATTCTTATTCCTATTATTATTATTATTATTATTATTATTATTATTTTAACAATTCTTTCTTATTCTTATTCCTATTATGATTATTTTCTTTAACAATTCTTTCTTATTATTCTTATTACTATTATTATTATTTTTGTTAACAATTCTTTCTTATTCTTATTCCTATTATTATTATTATTATTATTATTATTATTATTCATTATTATTATTATTATTATTTTCTTTAACAATTCTTTCTTATTCTTATTCCTATTATGATTATTTTCTTTAACAATTCTTTCTTATTATTCTTATTCCTATTATTATTATTTTTGTTAACAATTCTTTCTTATTCTTATTCCTATTATTATTATTCCTATTATTATTATTATTTTCTTTAACAATTCTTTCTTATTCTTATTCCTATTATGATTATTTTCTTTAACAATTCTTTCTTATTATTCTTATTACTATTATTATTATTATTTTTGTTAACAATTCTTTCTTATTCTTATTCCTATTATTATTATTATTGTTATTATTCATTATTATTATTATTATTTTCTTTAACAATTCTTTCTTATTCTTATTCCTATTATGATTATTTTCTTTACCAATTCTTTCTTATTATTCTTATTACTATTATTATTATTTTTGTTAACAATTCTTTCTTATTCTTATTCCTATTATTATTATTATTATTATTATTTTAACAATTCTTTCTTATTCTTATTCCTATTATTATTATTATTATTATTATTTTAACAATTCTTTCTTATTCTTATTCCTATTATTATTATTATTATTATTATTATTATTCATTATTATTATTATTATTTATTTTAACAATTCTTATTCTTATTCCTATTCTTATTATTATTGTTAATTATTATTATTATTTTCTTTAACAATTCTTTCTTATTATTCTTATTCCTATTATTTTTTCTTAAACAATTCTTTCTTATTCTTATTCCTATTATTATTCTTATTATTATTCATTATTATTATTATTTTCTTTAACAATTCTTTCTTATTCTTATTCCTATTATTATTATTATTTTCTTTAACAATAATTTCTTACTCTTACTCTTATTACTATTCCTATTATTATTATTCATTATTATTATTATTATTTTCTTTAACAATTCTTTCTTCTTATTCTTATTCCTATTATTATTATTATTCATTATTATTATTATTTTCTTTAACAATTCATTCTTATTATTCTTATTACTACTACTATTATTATTATTATTCATTATTATTATTATTTTCTTTAACAATTCTTTCTTATTATTCTTATTACTACTACTATTATTATTATTATTATTATTCATTATTATTATTATTATTTTCTTTAACAATTCTTTCTTATTATTCTTATTACTATTATTATTATTATTGTTAACAATTCTTTCTTATTCTTATTCCTATTATTATTCTTATTCTTATTTATTATTATTATTATTATTATTATTATTATTATTATTATTATTATTATTATTATTATTTTAACAATTCTTTCTTATTCTTATTCCTATTATTATTCTTATTCTTATTTATTATTATTATTATTATTATTATTATTATTATTATTATTATTATTATTATTTTAACAATTCTTTCTTATTCTTATTCCTATTATTATTATTATTATTCTTATTTTAACAATTCTTTCTTATTCTTATTCCTATTAGTATTCCCTACGTCTCCACACCCACCCCAAAAAAAACACACAGCCAGGCGTCCGTTGACAGAGGGAAAAAACCCTTTATTCCCACGCCATGCGCCCCCCGGTCCCGGGTTCGAGTCCCGCTCCGCTTCAGGCCTCCTTGCCGCCTTTCGCATCCGTGGCCTTGGCCAGGTTGCCGGCTTCCTTGCGCAGGACGTTGAGGAGGGTCTGGGAGCTCTCCAGGATCTGGAAGGAAAGGGGGTCAGACTAGATGACCCTGGGACCCAATTTCCCCAAAATCCCTTTTTTTCACTGATTTCTCCCCCCAAACCCCCATTTCTTCACCAAAAAAATCCCATTTTCCCACTGATTTCTCCCCCCAAAACCCCATTTTCACCAACTTCTCCCCCAAGAACCAAATTTCCCACCACAAAATCCCATTTTTCACCGATTTCTCCCCGCAAAATCCCATTTTTTCACCAATTTCTCCCCCCCAAATCCCATTTTTTTCCACCAATTTCTCCCCCAAAAACCAAATTTCTCACCACAAAATCACATTTTTTTCACTGTTTTCTCCCCCAAAATCCCTTTTTTTCACTGATTTCTCCCCACAAAAATCACAATTTTTCACCAATTTCTCCCCCAAAAACCCCATTTCTCACCACAAAATCCCATTTTTTCACTGATTTCTCCCCCAAAACCCCATTTCTCACCACAAAATCACATTTTTCACCAATTTCTCCCCACAAAAACCCCATTTCTCACCACAACACATTTTTTCACCGATTTCTCCCCTCAAAAATCCCATTTTTTCACCAATTTCTCCCCCAAAAACCCCATTTCTCACCACAAAATCCCATTTTTTTCACTGATTTCTCCCCAAAAACCCCATTTCTCACCACAAAAATCCCATTTTTTTCACTGATTTCTCCCCAAAAACCCCATTTCTTCACCAAAAAACCCCATTTTTCAATGATTTCTCCCCCCAAAATCCCATTTTTTAACCGATTTCTCCCCCAAAACCCCATTTCTCACCACAAAAAATCCCTTTTTTTCACTGATTTCTCCCCCAAATCCCTTTTTTCACTGATTTCTCCCCCAAAAACCCCATTTCTCACCACAAAATCCCATTTTTTCACTGATTTCTCCCCCAAATCCCTTTTTTCACAGATTTCTCCCCACAAAAATACCATTCCCCCCAAACCCCATTTTTTTCACTGATTTCTCCCTCCAAAATCCCATTTTTCACCAATTTCTCCCCGCAAAATCCCATTTTTTTTCACTGATTTCCTTGCGCAGGACGTTGAGGAGGGTCTGGGAGCTCTCCAGGATCTGGAAGGAAAGGGGGTCAGACTAGATGACCCTGGGGACCAATTTCCCCAAAAGCCCATTTTTTTTCACTGATTTCTCCCCCCAAAAGCCCATTTTTTTTCACTGATTTCTCCCCCCCAAATTCACATTTTTTTCACTGATTTCTCCCTAAAAGACCTCATTTCCCCCCACAAAAATCCCATTTTTTTCACCAATTTCTCCCCCCAAAATCCTATTTTTTCACCAATTTCTCCGCCCAAAATCCCATTTTTTCACCAATTTCTCCCCCAAAAAGCAAATTTCTCACCACAAAATCACATTTTTTCCACCAATTTCTCCCCCCAAAACCCCATTTTTCACCAATTTCTCCCCCAAAAACCCCATTTCTCACCACAAAATCCCATTTTTCACTGATTTCTCCCCCCAAATCCCTTTTTTCACTGATTTCTCCCCCAAAACCCCCATTTCTTCACCAAAAAAATCCCATTTTTCACTGATTTCTCCCCCAAATCCCTTTTTTCACTGATTTCTCCCCCAAAACCCCATTTCTTCACCCAGAAAATCCCAATTTTTTTCACTGATTTCCTTGCGCAGGACGTTGAGGAGGGTCTGGGAGCTCTCCAGGATCTGGAAGGAAAGGGGGTCAGACTAGATGACTCTGGGGACCAATTTCCCCAAAATCACATTTTTTTTCACTGATTTCTCCCCCCGAAAATCCCTTTTTTTCACTGATTTCTCCCCCCAAAACCCCATTTTCACCAATTTCTGCCCCCAAAAACCCCATTTCTCACCACAAAATCACATTTTTTCACCGATTTCTCCCCCCAAAATCCCATTTTTTCACCAATTTCTCCCCCAAAAACCCCATTTCTCACCAAAAAACCCCATTTTTTTCACTGATTTCTCCCCCCAAAATCCCTTTTTTCACTGATTTCTCCCCGCAAAATCCCTTTTTTCCCACCAATTTCTCCCCCCCAAAATCCCATTTTTCACCAATTTCTCCCCCCCCAAAATCCCATTTTTTCACTGATTTCTCCCCAAAACCCCCATTTCTTCACCAAAAAATCCCATTTTTTCCACTGATTTCTCCCCCAATCCCATTTTTTCACCAATTCCTCCCCCCATTTCCCCCCCCAAATCCCATTTTTTCACCAATTTCTCCCCAAAAACCCCATTCCCCCCCCCCAATTTCTTCCCACAAAAATCCCATTTTTACACTAATTTTGGGGGTCAAACCCTGGAACCCGATTTTATATTGATTTAGGGTTGATTTTCGGGGTCCCCTTTCCAAAAATCCCATTTCTACATGGATTTTTTCAGCAATTTCTCCCCCCCAAAATCCAAATTTTTCACTGATTTCTCCCCCCAAAATGCCGTTTTTTTCACTGATTTCTTCCCCCAAAATCTCATTTTTTCACCAATTTCTCCCTAAAAGACCCCATTTCCCCCCACAAAAATCCCATTTTTTCTCTCATTACCCCCCCAAAATCTCAATTTTTCACCGATTTCTTCCACCTCCGTCTCACTGATTTCTCCCCCCATAATCCCATTTTTTCCACCCATTTATCCCCCCAAAATCTCAATTTTTCACCGATTTCTTCCCGACAAATCCCGTTTTTTACCGATTTCTCCCCCCCAAAATCACAATTTTCACTTATTTCTGATTTCACCGATTTTTTCACTGATTTTCCCACCTTCATGTACGCCGCCTGCGTCTCACTGATTTCTCCCCCCAAAATCTCGATTTTTCACCGATTTCCTCCTGGCAAATCCCGTTTTTTTTTTTCACCGATTTCTCCCCCCAAAAATCACAATTTTCACTGATTTCACTGATTTTTTTCACTGATTTCACCAATTTTCCCACCTTCATGTACGCCGCCTGCGTCTCACTGATTTATCCCCCCAAAATCTCAATTTTTCACCAATTTCTTCCCGACAAATCCCGTTTTTTCACCGATTTCTCCCCCCAAAATCACAATTTCCACTGATTTTTTTCACCGATTTCACCAATTTTCCCACCTTCATGTACGTCTCACTGATTTCTCCCCCCATAATCCCATTTTCCCCACCCATTTATCCCCCCAAAATCTCAATTTTTCACCGATTTCTCCCCCCCAAAATCACAATTTTCACTGATTTCACGGATTTTTTTCACCGATTTCACTGATTTCCCCACCTTCATGTACGCCGCCTCCGTCTCGGCGATGGTCCGGTCGAACTCGTTGCGCGAGGCCATTTTCCGCGCCAAACTCTCGTTGACGCGCGACAGCTTGTCCGTCAAAACCCGGATGTCGTTTTGGAGTTTGGATTTCTCCTCCTCCTCCTGGCGGATTTGCTTGCTCAGCTCGTCCCGTTTGAGGGAAAGGTCCTCAATGCCTGGGGGATTAGGAATAATAATAATAATAATAATAATAATAATAATATTGATGATAATAATAATAATAATATTGATAATAATAAGAAGAAGAAGGTCCTCAATGTCTGGGGAAATAATAATAACAATAATAATATTGATGACGATAATAATAATAATAAGAAGAAAGTCAACGTCTGGGGAAATAATATTAATAATTAATAATAATAATAATAATAATAATAATAATAATAATAATATTGATAATAATATTGATGATAATATTGATAATAATAAGAAGAAGAAGGTCCTCAATGTCTGGGGAAATAATAATAACAATAATAATATTGATGATGATGATGATGATAATAATAATAAGAAGGTCAACGTCTGGGGAAATAATATTAATAATTAATAATAATAATAATATTGATAATATTGATAATATTGATAATATTGATAATAATATTGATAATAATAATAATAAGAAGGTCCTCAATGTCTGGGGAAATAATAATAACAATAATAATATTGATGATGATGATAATAATAATAATAAGAAGAAGGTCAACGTCTGGGGAAATATTATTATTATTATTATTATTTTATTATTATTATTTTATTATTATTATCTTATTATTATTTCTATTATTCCTTTTATTTATATATAATAATAATAATAATAATAATAATAATAATAATCTTATTATTATTTCTATTATTCCTTTTATTTATATTATTAAATAATAATAATAATAATAATAATAATAATAATAATAATAATAATAATAATAATAACCTGGAGATTAAATTCAAGATTCTAGTCCTCAATGCACATATTAGCATCAAGCCGCGTTTGGCTAGCCCGCCTCCCATTGGTCGCCTCGCTCCCGCCCCAGCCAATCGCCCCTCAGGCCAATAGAAACGCCACGCTTGAGATACGTCTCCGCCCCTCCAACTGAGCAACCAATAGTAACGCGCGTCATTCCACCCCTCACACCGCGCGGCCAATAGGAACACGCGTCCTCTGGAACCGCGCGGCCAATAGGAACGCGAGGAATTTCCCGCCCTCGGCCTCGCCCCCTCCCATTGGCCGCCTCGCTACGCCCCCGTCCAATCAGCGCCCTCGCAGCGCGGCCTACGCCCGCCCCTCCAACCGCGCGGCTAATAGCAACGCGCGTCCTCCCACGACATCGATACGTCTCCGCCCCTCAGACCGAGCAGCCAATAGCAACGCGCGTCCTTTTACGTCCCCCTACATCGCGCGGCCAATAAGAACGCTCGGAATTTCCCGAGCCTCCCTCCCATTGGCCGCCTCGCTGGGCCCCAGCCAATCACCGCCGCGCTGCCTCCGCCCCTCCAGCCGCTCGGCCAATAGCAACGCGCGTCCTCCCGCGCCTCAAACCTCCCAGCCAATAGCAACACGCGTCCTCTCACCACATGGAGACGTCTTCACCCCTCAAACCGCTCAGCCAATAGCAAGGTGCGGATTTCCCGCCATCCGTACAGCTCCCCCTCCCATTGGCCGCCGCGTTACGCAGCCAGCCAATCAGCGCCGCGCGTGCTGCCTCGTCTCGCCAGCAACGCGGCCTACTCGCGCCCCTCCAACCTGGCGGCCAATGACAACGCTCCAATTTCCCGCCCGCCGCCTAGCCGTACTCCCATTGGTCTTCTCTCCACGCCCCCAGCCAATCAAGGACAATGATGTGCTATGAGACTCCGCCCCTGAACTAGCTTAGCCAATAGCAACGCGGCGACGGCTCCGCCCCTTCGAGCCGCGCGGCCAATAGCAACGCTCGGATTTCCCGCTTTTCGCATAGCCGCTCTCCCATTGGCCTCCGCGCTCCTCCCACAGCCAATCAGCACCGCGCGTTGTCCTACGCCGCCGTCATCGCCCGACGGACCTCCTTCGCTACGTCTCCGCCCCTCAAAGCGCGCAGCCAATAGCGACGCGCGTCCTCTCCCGCCGCCCTCCCATGCAGCCAATCAGCGCCGCGCTTTCCCTAGCAACGCCGCCGCCCTAGCAACGCGGCCTCTCGCCCAATAGCAACGCCCGGCCCCTCCCTCGCCCCTTCCCATTGGCCTTCTCTCTCCCTCCCCAGCCAATCCCCGCCGCGCTTTCCCTAGCAACGCCGCCGTCGCCCTAGCAACGCGGCCTACTCGCCCCCGCCGGAGCCTGAGCTCGAGTAGCCTCGCTTCATTCTCGCCTCACATTTGACCAGCTCGTTGTTGTAGCTCTGGAGCGCCGCCCCTTGCTGCGTCATGGCCGCCGCCGCCGCGTCGCCTCACGTCCTTCCCGGCTGGCGGCGGTTCGTCTCGTTGGCCGTTGCGGCCGCCGCCGGTCTGCGCATGCGCGGTGGTTCTCTCTCCTCCCCCGCCCCCCCCGGTCGGCGCGGAAGGAGCCTGAAAGGGAAAGTGGTGGGGGGGAAAGGGACAGGGAAAGGGGGGGGGTGAAGAGGTTAGGGGGCGGAAAGGGAAAGTGATGGGGGGGGGGTGAAAGGGAAAGTGGGGGTGAAAGGGAAAGTGGGGGATGAAAGGGAAAGTGATGGGGGGGGGTGAAAGGTATGAAAGGGAAAGTGATGGGGGGGGTGAAAGGGATGAAAGGGAAAGTGGTGGGGGGGTGAAAGGGATGAAAGGGAAAGTGGTGGGGGGGTGAAAGGGATGAAAGGGAAAGTGATGGGGGGGGTGAAAGGGATGAAAGGGAAAGTGATGGGGGGGTGAAAGGGATGAAAGGGAAAGTGATGGGGGGGGTGAAAGGGATGAAAGGGAAAGTGGGGGGGGGTGAAAGGGATGAAAGGGAAAGTGGTGGGGGGGTGAAAGGGATGAAAGGGAAAGTGATGGGGGGGTGAAAGGGATGAAAGGGAAAGTGGGGGGGGTGAAAGGGATGAAAGGGAAAGTGATGGGGGGGTGAAAGGGATGAAAGGGAAAGTGATGGGGGGGTGAAAGGGATGAAAGGGAAAGTGATGGGGGGGGTGAAAGGGATGAAAGGGAAAGTGATGGGGGGGTGAAAGGGATGAAAGGGAAAGTGATGGGGGGGGTGAAAGGGATGAAAGGGAAAGTGATGGGGGGGTGAAAGGGATGAAAGGGAAAGTGATGGGGGGGTGAAAGGGATGAAAGGGAAAGTGATGGGGGGGTGAAAGGGATGAAAGGGAAAGTGATGGGGGGGTGAAAGGGATGAAAGGGAAAGTGATGGGGGGGTGAAAGGGATGAAAGGGAAAGTGATGGGGGGGTGAAAGGGATGAAAGGGAAAGTGATGGGGGGGTGAAAGGGATGAAAGGGAAAGTGATGGGGGGGTGAAAGGGATGAAAGGGAAAGTGATGGGGGGTGAAAAGGGATGAAAGGGAAAGTGATGGGGGGTGAAAGGGATGAAAGGGAAAGTGGTGGGGGGGTGAAAGGGATGAAAGGGAAAGTGGGGGGGGGTGAAAGGGATGAAAGGGAAAGTGATGGGGGGGGTGAAAGGGATGAAAGGGAAAGTGATGGGGGGGTGAAAGGGATGAAAGGGAAAGTGATGGGGGGGGTGAAAGGGATGAAAGGGAAAGTGAGGGGGGGTGAAAGGGATGAAAGGGAAAGTGGTGGGGGGGGTGAAAGGGATGAAAGGGAAAGTGATGGGGGGGTGAAAGGGATGAAAGGGAAAGTGGGGGGGTGAAAGGGATGAAAGGGAAAGTGATGGGGGGGTGAAAGGGATGAAAGGGAAAGTGATGGGGGGGTGAAAGGGATGAAAGGGAAAGTGATGGGGGGGTGAAAGGGATGAAAGGGAAAGTGATGGGGGGGTGAAAGGGATGAAAGGGAAAGTGATGGGGGGGTGAAAGGGATGAAAGGGAAAGTGATGGGGGGGTGAAAGGGATGAAAGGGAAAGTGATGGGGGGGTGAAAGGGATGAAAGGGAAAGTGATGGGGGGGTGAAAGGGATGAAAGGGAAAGTGATGGGGGGTGAAAGGGATGAAAGGGAAAGTGATGGGGGGGTGAAAGGGATGAAAGGGAAAGTGATGGGGGGGTGAAAGGGATGAAAGGGAAAGTGATGGGGGGGGTGAAAGGGATGAAAGGGAAAGTGATGGGGGGTGAAAGGGATGAAAGGGAAAGTGATGGGGGGGTGAAAGGGATGAAAGGGAAAGTGATGGGGGGGTGAAAGGGATGAAAGGGAAAGTGATGGGGGGGGTAAGGGATGAAAGGGAATGTGATGGGGGGGTGAAAGGGATGAAAGGGAGGGATGTAGAGTAGGTAGGGGGAAAAGGAAGGGGGGGGGGGGGGGGGGGAA
>NW_028153399.1:44850-47350 GCF_964106915.1 Podarcis gaigeae
TGGTGAGAAATTTGGTTTTTGGGGGAGAAATTGGTGGAAAAAATGGGATTTGGGGGGGAGAAATTGGTGAAAAAATGTGATTTTGTGGTGGGAACTTGGTTCTTGGGGAGAAATTGGTGAAAAAATGGGGTTTGGGGGGAATGGTATTTTTGTGGGGAGAAATCAGTGAAAAAAGGGATTTTGGGGGGGAGAAATCAGTGAAAAAATGTGAATTTGGGGAAATTGGTCCCCAGGGTCATCTAGTCTGACCCCCTTTCCTTCCAGATCCTGGAGAGCTCCCAGGCCCTCCTCAACGTCCTGCGCAAGGAAATCAGTGGAAAAAAAATGGGATTTTTTGGGTGAAGAAATGGGGTTTTTGGGGAGAAATCAGTGAAAAAAGGGATTTGGGGGAGAAATCAGTGAAAAATGGGATTCTTTTGGAGAAGAAATGGGGGTTTTGGGGTGAGAAATCAGTGAAAAAAGGGATTTGGGGGAGAAATCAGTGAAAAATGGGATTTTTTGGTGAAGAAATGGGGTTTTTGGGGGAGAAATCAGTGAAAAAATGGGATTTGGGGGGGAGAAATTGGTGAAAAAATGGGATTTTGTGGTGAGAAATTTGCTTTTTGGGGGAGAAATTGGTGAAAAATGGGGTTTTGGGGGGAGAAATCTGTGAAAAAAATGGGATTTTTTTTGGGTGAAGAAATTGGGTTTTTGGGGAGAAATCAGTGAAAAAAGGGATTTGGGGGAGAAATCAGTGAAAAAAATGTGATTTTGTGGTGAGAAATGGTGTTTTGGGGGAGAAATTGGAGAAAAATGGGATTTTGTGGTGAGAAATTTGCTTTTTGGGGGAGAAATTGGTGAAAAATGGGGTTTGGGGGGGAGAAATTGGTGAAAAAATGGGATTTTGCGGGGAGAAATCGGTGAAAAAATGTGCTTTTGTGGTGAGAAATGGGTTTTTTGTGGGGAGAAATTGGTGAAAAATTGTGATTTTTGTGGGGAGAAATCAGTGAAAAAAAGGGATTTTGGGGGAGAAACAGTGAAAAAAATGTGATTTTGTGGTGAGAAATTTGGTATTTTGGGGGATCAATTGGTGGTAAAAAATGGGATTTGGGGGGTGAGAAATTGGTGAAAAATGGGATTTTGCTTTGAGAAATCTTAGAAAAATGGATTTTGTTTAGGGGAAATTTGTTCTTGGGTGAGAAGTTGTAGAAATGGGTATTTTGGGGGTAGAAATCAGAGGGGAAATGGGCTTTTTTTGGTGAAGAAATGGGGGTTTGGGGGGAGAAATCAGTGAAAAAAGGGATTTTGGGGAAATTGGGTCCCAGGGTCATCTAGTCTGACCCCCTTTCCTTCCAGATCCTGGAGAGCTCCCAGACCCTCCTCAACGTCCTGCGCAAGGAAGCCGGCAACCTGGCCAAGGCACGGATGCGAAAGGCGGCAAGGAGGCCTGAAGCGGAGCGGGACTCGAACCCGGGACCGGGGGGCGCATGGCGTGGGAATAAAGGGTTTTTCCCCTCTGTCAACGGACGCCTGGCTGTGTGTTTTTTTGGGGGGTGGGTGTGGAGACGTAGGGAATACTAATAGGAATAAGAATAAGAAAGAATTGTTAAAATAATAATAATAATAAGAATAAGAATAATAATAATAATAGGAATAAGAATAAGAAAGAATTGTTAAAATAATAATAATAATAATAATAATAATAATAATAAATAAGAATAAGAATAATAATAGGAATAAGAATAAGAAAGAATTGTTAAAATAATAATAATAATAATAATAATAATAATAATAATAATAATAATAAATAAGAATAAGAATAATAATAGGAATAAGAATAAGAAAGAATTGTTAACAATAATAATAATAATAGTAATAAGAATAATAAGAAAGAATTGTTAAAGAAAATAATAAGAATAATAATGAATAATAATAATAGGAATAGTAATAATAGGAATAAGAATAAGAAAGAATTGTTAAAGAAAATAATAAGAATAATAATAAGAATAATAAGAAAGAATTGGTAAAGAAAATAATCATAATAGGAATAAGAATAAGAAAGAATTGTTAAAGAAAATAATAATAATAATAATAATGAATAATAATAATAATAGGAATAAGAATAAGAAAGAATTGTTAAAGAAAATAATAATAATAATAATGAATAATAATAAGAATAATAATAGGAATAAGAATAAGAAAGAATTGTTAAAGAAAATAATAATAATAATAATAGGAATAAGAATAAGAAAGAATTGTTAAAGAAAATAATAATAATAATGAATAATAATAAGAATACTAATAGGAATAAGAATAAGAAAGAATTGTTAAAATAATAATAATAATAATAATAATAATAATAATAATAATAATAGGAATAAGAATAAGAAAGAATTGTTAACAAAAATAATAATAATAATAGTAATAAGAAAGAATTGGTAAAGAAAATAATCATAATAGGAATAAGAATAAGAAAGAATTGTTAAAGAAAATAATAATAATAATAATAATAATAGGAATA
>NW_028153399.1:52350-54850 GCF_964106915.1 Podarcis gaigeae
CTGGGGAGGAAATGGGGAAATTATTATTATTATTATTATTATTATTATTATTAAGAAATAATAATAATATTAAGGAAGAAGAGGAAAAGGAAGAAGAGGAAGAAAAAGGAAGAGGAGGAAGAAGAGGAAGAGGAGAGGAAGAGAAAAAAGGAAAGAAGAGGAGGAGGAGGAAGAAGAGGAAGAAAAAGGAAGAAGGCGAATAGGAAGAGGAGGAAGAAGAAGAGGAAGAGGAAGAAAAAGGAAGAGGAGGAAGAAGACGAATAGGAAGAGGAGGAAGAGGAAGAGGAAGGAAGAGGAAGAGGAGGAAGAAGAGGAAGAGGAGAGGAAGAGGAAAAAGAAAAGAAGAGGAGGAGGAGGAAGAAGAGGAAGAAAAAGGAAGAAGACGAATAGGAAGAGGAGGAAGAAGAAGAGGAAGAGGAAGAAAAAGGAAGAGGAGGAAGAAGACGAATAGGAAGAGGAGGAAGAGGAAGAGGAAGGAAGAGGAAGAGGAGGAAGAAGAAGAAGAGGAGAGGAAGAGGAAAAAGGAGAGAAGAGGAGGAGGAAGAGGAAGAAAAAGGAAGAAGACGAAGAGGAAGAAGACCAAGAGGAAGAAGAGGAGGAAGAAGAAGAGGAAGAAAAAGGAAGAAGACGAATAGGAAGAGGAGGAGGAAGAAGAAGAGGAAGAGGAAGAAAAAGGAAGAGGAGGAGGAAGAAGAGGAGAGGGAGAGGAAAAAGGAGAGAAGAAGAAGAAGAAGAGGAAGAAAAAGGAAGAAGATGAAGAGGAAGAAGACGAAGAGGAAGAAGAGGAGGAAGAAGAGGAAGAAAAAGGAAGAAGATGAATAGGAAGAGGAGGAGGAAGAAGAGGAAGAAAAAGGAAGAGGAGGAAGAAGAAGAAGAGGAGAGGAAGAGGAAAAAGGAAAGAAGAGGAGGAAGAAGAAGAAGAGGAAGAAAAAGGAAGAAGATGAATAGGGAGAGGAGGAAGAGGAAGAAAAAGGAAGAGGAAGAGGAGGAAGAAGAAGAAGAGGAGAGGAAGAGGAAAAAGGAGAGAAGAGGAGGAGGAAGAGGAAGAAAAAGGAAGAAGATGAAGAGGAAGAAGACCAAGAGGAAGAAGAGGAGGAAGAAGAAGAGGAAGAAAAAGGAAGAAGACGAATAGGAAGAGGAGGAGGAGGAAGAAGAGGAAGAGGAAGAAAAAGGAAGAAGAGGAAGAAGAAGAAGAGGAGAGGAAGAGGAAAAAGGAGAGAAGAAGAAGAGGAAGAAAAAGGAAGAAGACGAAGAGGAAGAAGACCAAGAGGAAGAAGAGGAGGAAGAAGAAGAGGAAGAAAAAGGAAGAAGACGAATAGGAAGTGGAGGAGGAAGAAGAAGAGGAAGAGGAAGAAAAAGGAAGAGGAGGAAGAAGAAGAAGAGGAGAGGAAGAGGAAAAAGGAGAGAAGAAGAAGAGGAAGAAAAAGGAAGAAGACGAATAGGAAGAAGAGGAAGAAGAAGAGGAGGAAGAGGAAGAAAAAGGAAGAGGAGGAAGAAGAGAGGAAGAGGAAAAAAGAAAAGAAGAGGAGGAAGAAGAAGAGGAAGTAAAAGGAAGAAGATGAATAGGAAGAAGACCAAGAGGAAGAAGAAGAGGAGAGGAAGAGGAAAAAGAAGAGGAGAAGAAGAGGAAGAAAAAGGAAGACGAATAGGAAGAAGAGGAGGAAGAAGAAAAAGGAAGAGGAAGAGGAGGAAGAAGAAGAAGAGGAGAGGAAGAGGAAAAAGAAAAGAAGAGGAGGAGGAGGAAGAAGAGGAAGAAAAAGGAAGAAGACGAATAGGAAGAAGAGGAAGAAGAAGAGGAGGAAGAGGAAGAAAAAGGAAGAGGAAGAGGAGGAAGAAGAAGAAGAGGAAGAGGAGGAGGAAGAAGAAGAAGAGGAGAGGAAGAGGAAAAAGAAAAGAAGAGGAGGAAGAAGAAGAAGAGGAAGAAAAAGTAAGAAGACGAATAGGAAGAAGAGGAAGAAGAAGAGGAGGAAGAGGAAGAAAAAGGAAAAGGAAGAAGAAGAAGAGGAAGAGGAAAAAGAAAAGAAGAGGACGAAGAAGAAGAAGAGGAAGAAGACGAATAGGAAGAAGACCAAGAGGAAGAAGAACAGAAGGAAGAAGAAAAGGAGGAAGAGGAAGAAGAAGAAGTGGAAGAAGAAGAGGAGGAAATGAAGAAGAAGGAAGAAGAAAAGGAGGAAGAGGAAGAAGAAGAAGTGGAAGAAGAAGAGGAGGAAATGAAGAAGAAGAAGGAAGAAGAAAAGGAGGAAGAGGAAGAAGAAGAAGAAGAAGTGGAAGAAGGAGGAAATGAAGAAGAAGAACAGAAGGAAGAAGGAAAGTAGGAAGAGGAAGAAGAAGAAGTGGAAGAAGAAGAGGAGGAAATGAAGAAGAAGAACAGAAGGAAGAAGAAAAGGAGGAAGAGGAAGAAGAAGAGGAGGAAGAGGAAGAAAAAAGAAGAGGAAGAGGAGGAAAAAGAAAAGAGGAGAGGAAGAGGAAAAAGAAAAGAAGAGGAGGAAGAAGACGAAGA
>NW_028153399.1:62350-86832 GCF_964106915.1 Podarcis gaigeae
TATATATACAAACACACACACACACACACACACACAGACATATATATACAAACACACATATACACACACACGCGCACACACATATATATACACACGCTTGCACACACGCGCACACACATATATACACACACACACGCGCACACACACACACACACACACATATATTTACACACACACGCTCACACACACACACATTATATATAGACTCTATGCACAAACACACACATATACATACATACACACAAACACGCACACACACACACATATATAGACTATGCACAAACACACACATATACATACATACACACACACAGACACGTGCGCACACACACATAAACACACCCACACACACACATATATACACACACACATATATACACACACACACGCACGCACACATATATATACATACAGACACACACACACATATACACACAAACACACAAACACACACACAGACATACATATACATACATACACACAAACACGCACACACACACACATATATAGACTATGCACAAACACACACATATACATACATACACACACACAGACACGTGCGCACACACACATAAACACACCCACACACACACATATATATACACACACATATATACACACACAAACACACGCACGCACACATATATATACATACAGACAGACACACACACACATATACACACACACAAACACACACACAGACATATACACACAAACACACACACATACATACACACACACACACGTGTGCACACGCGTGTACCCGCCTACCTTCTTCCTCCGCCGGCTCCCGCCTTTCCTCATGCACGACCTCCCCAGCGACAGGTAGCCGCCAATCACCTCAATCTCCTCCGCCCTGGGGTAGCGCGCTACGTTTCCCTCGCCGCCGGGCGCCGGGAACTCCAGTTCCCCGTGGGACTCGAACCCGGGACCCAGAGCGGCCAGGTCGCAGCCCTCCAGGCGGGGACTGAGGACCCCCAGCGGCGCCAGGGGAAGCGTAGCGTCGCCGTCGATGAGGGTGACCGGCACCCGGTCGCCGCGCGGGGCGAGCTGGAAGGAGTTTGGGGAGTTGTAGCGCAGGCGGGCGCCGGGTGATGCTCCGCTTCTCCGAGCGATGGCGCCCTGCAAGCGCCCGGTGGCATCGGGGAGGGAGGGCGCCTGCTCGGGAGTCGTAGCGCGGGGTGCCCCTCTCCCCTCCTGGGAGACGTAGCGCAGGCCGGGCGCCGGCCGGGCGCTGTTGGTTGGCGAAGGGGAGCGGGCGCCGGTGGGAACTGTAGCGCCGGGCAAAGGCGGCCATGCGCTTTCCTTGGGAACCGTAGCGCCGGGCGAAGGCGGCCATGCGCTTTGCTTGGGAACTGTAGCGCCGGGCGAAGGCGGCCATGCGCTTTGCTTGGGAAATGTAGCGCCGGGCGAAGGCAGCCATGCGCTTTCCTTGGGAACTGTAGCGCCGGGCGAAGGCGGCCATGCGCTTTCCTTGGGAACTGTAGCGCCGGGCGAAGGCGGCCATGCGCTTTGCTTGGGAACTGTAGCGCTGGGCAAAGGCGGCCATGTGCTTTCCTTGGGAACTGTAGCGCCAGGCGAAGGCGGCCATGCGCTTTGCTTGGGAACTGTAGCGCCGGGCGCAGGCGGCCATGCGCTTTCCTTGGGAACTGTAGCGCCGGGCGACGGCCATGCGCTTTCCTTGGGAACTGTAGCGCCGGGCGACGGCCATGCGCTTTCCTTGGGAACTGTAGCACTGGGTGAAGGCGGCCATGTGCTTTCCTTGGGAACTGTAGCGCCGGGCGAAGGCGGCCATGCGCTTTCCTTGGGAACTGTAGCGCCGGGCGAAGGCGGCCATGCGCTTTCCTTGGGAACTGTAGCGCCGGGCGAAGGCGGCCATGCGCTTTCCTTGGGAACTGTAGCGCCGGGCGAAGGCGGCCATGCGCTTTCCTTGGGAACTATAGCATCAGACCAGGCGCCGCCCATGGGACGCATCGTACATGGCGCAGCTGCCCAGGCGCTTTCCTTGGGAACCGTAGCGCCGGGCGAAGGAAGCCATGCGCTTTCCTTGGGAACTGTAGCGCCGGGCAAAGGAAGCCATGCGCTTTCCTTGGGAACTGTAGCACCGGGCGAAGGCGGCCATGCGCTTTCCTTGGGAACTGTAGCGCCGGGCGAAGGCGGCCATGCGCTTTGCTTGGGAACTGTAGCGCCGGGCGAAGGCGGCCATGCGCTTTCCTTGGGAACGATAGCATCAGACCAGGCGCCGCCCATGGGACGCATCGTACATGGCGCAGCTGCCCAGGCGCTTTCCTTGGGAACCGTAGCGCCGGGCGAAGGCGGCCAGGCTCTTCGTTTGGGAACTGTAGCGTCGGGCGACGGCCATGCGCTTTCCTTGGGAACTGTAGCGCCAGGCGAAGGCAGCCATGCGCTTTCATTGGGAACCGTAGCGCCAGGCGAAGGCGGCCAGGTGCTTTCTTTGGGAACCGTAGCGCCGGGCGCAGCGTTGGGAACCGTAGAATCGGGCGCAGGCAACCAGGCGCTTTCCTTGGGAAGCGTAGTACGTGGCGGCGGCGCCCATGCGCGTTCCTTGGGAACTGTAGCGCCATGCGGCCATGCGCGTTCCTTGGGAACTGTAGCGCCAGGCGAAGGCGGCCAGGCGCTTTGCTTGGGAACTGTAGCGCCATGCGGCCAGGCGCTTTCCTTGGGAACCGTAGCGTCGGGCGAAGGCGGCCATGCGCTTTCCTTGGGAACCTTAGTACGGGGCGCCGCCCCCCAGGCGCCTTCTTTTGCCAAGCCCTCCCTGGGATCTATAGCACGGCGCCCTCTTGGGTGCACGACGAAGGAATTGGCCGTGATCCTCTCCACGTATGGGCCGTGCATGGCCGTGTTCGGCGCGCGCATGCGCACTGCGGCGCCCGGCGTTCCCTCTTCCCAGTCCAAAGAGCGGCAGTCCGGAGGTTTCCCTGGCGCCCGGCCTTCGCGCATGCGCGGCGCCCGCCTTGGCGCGTCGGACATGCGCAGAGAGGACGCTGAGGCGGGCGGGTGGCCTTTGCGCATGCTCGTTGGCGAACCCGGCGCGGCCCTCGTTGGCGAACCCGGCGATGCGCAAGTGCGGCCTTTGCGCATGCGCGGCGCGCCGATTCGTCCTTCGCACATGTTCTCCGAGGAGGGAGGCTGCACTTCGCGCATGCGCAGCGATTCGCTTTCCACTTCGCACATGCGCAGAGAGGCCTCTGAGGCGGGCGGCTGCGCTTCGCTCATGCGCAGTGCGGCGCGCGGCGCTTCCACTTCCCAGTTTGATTGACGGCTTGAGGCGTCCACAGGTTTCTGTAGGGAAACACTGCGCATGAGTGGTTGCCACCTTTGCCCTTTGCGCATGCGCACTTGAAAACCCGACACCCCCCTCTGCCCTTCTCGCATGCGCACTTGAAAACCCGACACTCCCCTTTGCCCTTCGCGCATGCGCACTTGAAAACCCGACACTCCCCTTTGCCCTTCTCGCATGCGCACTTGAAAACCCGACACTCCCCTTTGCCCTTCGCGCATGCGCACTTGAAAACCCGACACTGCCCTTCGCGCATGCGCACTTGAAAATCCGACACTGCCCTTCGCGTATGCGCACTTGAAAACCCGACACTCTACATTGCCCTTTGCGCATGCGCACTTGAAAACCCGACACTCCCCTTTGCCCTTCGCGCATGCGCACTTGAAAACCCGACACTCCCCTTTGCCCTTCGCGCACTTGAAAGCCCGACACTGCCCTTCGCGCATGCGCACTTGAAAACCCGACACTCCTCTTCGCGTATGCGCACTTGGTTTGCGCATGCGCAGTGAGCACTCTGACCCCGTTGCACATGCGCACCTCATTCCTCTGCCCTCCGCACATGCGCAGTGGGACCCCGACCCTCCCTTTGCGCATGCGCAGCGGGCACCCCGACCCTCCCCTTTCCCCTTTGCACATGCGCAGTGCCCACCCCGCCTCTTCCCTCCACACATGCGCACCTCATCCCTCTGCCCTCCGCATATGCGCAGTGGGACCCCGACCCTCCCTTTGCGCATGCGCAGCGGGCACCCCGACCCTCCCCTTTCCCCTTTGCACATGCGCAGTGCCCACCCCACCTCTTCCCTCCGCACATGCGCACCTCATCCCTCTGTCCTCCGCACATGCGCAGTGGGACCCCGACCCTCCCTTTGCGCATGCGCAGTGCCCACCCTGCCTCTTCCCTCCGCACATGCGCACCTCATCCCTCTGCCCTCCGCACATGCGCAGTGGGACCCCGACCCTCCCTTTGCGCATGCGCAGCGGGCACCCCAACCCTCCCCTTTCCCCTTTGCACATGCGCAGTGCCCACCCCACCTCTTCCCTCCACACATGCGCAGTGGGACCCCGACCCTCCCTTTGCGCATGCGCAGCGGCCACCCCGACCCTCCCCTTTCCCCTTTGCACATGCGCAGTGCCCACCCCACCTCTTCCCTCCGCACATGCGCACCTCATCCCTCTGTCCTCCGCACATGCGCAGTGGGACCCCGACCCTCCCTTTGCGCATGCGCAGTGCCCACCCTGCCTCTTCCCTCCGCACATGCGCACCTCATCCCTCTGCCCTCCGCACATGCGCAGTGGGACCCCGACCCTCCCTTTGCGCATGCGCAGCGGGCACCCCGACCCTCCCCTTTCCCCTTTGCACATGCGCAGTGCCCACCCTGCCTCTTCCCTCCGCACATGCGCACCTCATCCCTCTGCCCTCCTCACATGCGCCGTGAGCCCGTCCCCTTTGCACATGCACACCTCGTTCCTCTTCCCTTCGCGCATGCGCAGTGCCCACTCCTCCCTCCGCACATTCGCATGGTTTGCGCATGCGCAGTGAGCACTCTGACCCCTTTGCACATGCGCACCTCATCCCTCTGTCCTCCGCACATGCGCAGTGGGATCCCGACCCTCCCTTTGCGCATGCGCAGTGCCCACCCCGCCTCTTCCCTCCACACATGCGCACCTCCTCCCTCTGCCCTCCGCACATGCGCAGTGGGACCCCGACCCTCCCCTTTCCCCTTTGCACATGCGCACCTCCTCCCTCTGCCCTCCGCACATGCGCAGTGGGACCCCGACCCTCCCCTTTCCCCTTTGCACATGCGCACCTCATCCCTCTGCCCTCCGCACATGCGCAGTGGGAACCCGACCCTCCCCTTTCCCCTTTGCACATGCGCAGTGCCCACCCCGCCTCTTCCCTCCGCACATGCGCACCTCATCCCTCTGTCCTCCGCACATGCGCAGTGGGACCCCGCCCCTCCCCTTTCCCCTTTGCACATGCACACCTCTTCCCTCCGCACATGCGCAGTGGGACCCCGCCCCTCCCTTTGCGCATGCGCAGCGGGCACCCCAACCCTCCCCTTTCCCCTTTGCACATGCGCAGTGCCCACCCCACCTCTTCCCTCCGCACATGCGCAGTGGGACCTCGGCCCTCCCTTTGCGCATGCGCAGCGGGCACCCTGACCCTCCCCTTTCCCCTTTGCACATGCACAGTGCCCACCCCGCCTCTTCCCTCCGCACATGCGCACCTCGTCCCTCTGCCCTCCGCACATGCGCAGCGGGACCCCGACCCCCCTTTCTCCTTTGCACATGCGCACCTCATCCCTCTGCCCTCCGCACATGCGCAGTGGGACCCCGACCCTCCCTTTTCCCCTTTGCACATGCGCACCTCATCCCTCTGCCCTCCGCACATGCGCAGTGGGACCCCGACCCGACCCTTTCCCCTTTGCACATGCGCACCTCGTCCCTCTGCCCTCCGCACATGCGCAGTGGGACCCCGACCCTCCCTTTGCGCATGCGCAGTGCCCACCCCACCTCTTCCCTCCGCACATGCGCAGTGGGACCCCGACCCTCCCTTTGCGCATGCGCAGTGCCACCCCGCCTCTTCCCTCCGCACATGCGCACCTCATCCCTCTGCCCTCCGCACATGCGCAGCGGGACCCCGACCCCCTTTCTCCTTTGCACATGCGCACCTCATCCCTCTGCCCTCCGCACATGCGCAGTGGGACCCCGACCCTCCCTTTTCCCCTTTGCACATGCGCACCTCCTCCCTCTGCCCTCCGCACATGCGCAGTGGGACCCCGACCCTCCCCTTTCTCCTTTGCACATGCGCACCTCATCCCTCTGTCCTCCGCACATGCGCAGTGGGACCCCGACCCTCCCTTTGCGCATGCGCAGTGCCACCCCACCTCTTCCCTCCGCACATGCGCAGTGGGACCCCCGACCCTCCCTTTGCGCATGCGCAGTGCCACCCCGCCTCTTCCCTCCGCACATGCGCACCTCATCCCTCTGCCCTCCGCACATGCGCAGTGGGACCCCGACCCTCCCTTTGCGCATGCGCAGTGCCACCCCACCTCTTCCCTCCGCACATGCGCAGTGGGACTCCGACCCTCCCTTTGCGCATGCGCAGTGCCCACCCCACCTCTTCCCTCCGCACATGCGCAGTGGGACCCCGACCCTCCCTTTGCGCATGCGCGGTGCCCACCCCGCCTCTTCCCTCCGCACATGCGCAGTGGGACCCCGACCCTCCCTTTGCGCATGCGCAGTGCCCACCCCGCCTCTTCCCTCCGCACATGCGCACCTCATCCCTCTGCCCTCCGTACATGCGCAGCGGGACCCCGACCCTCCCTTTGCGCATGCGCAGTGCCACCCCGCCTCTTCCCTCCGCACATGCGCACCTCATCCCTCTGTCCTCCGCACATGCGCAGTGGGACCCCGACCCTCCCTTTGCGCATGCGCAGTGCCCACCCCGCCTCTTCCCTCCGCACATGCGCACCTCCTCCCTCTGTCCTCCGCACATGCGCAGCGGGGACCTCGACCCTCCCCTTTCCCCTTTGCACATGCGCACCTCCTCCCTCTGCCCTCCGCACATGCGCAGCGGGACCCCGACCCTCCCTTTGCGCATGCGCAGTGCCCACCCCGCCTCTTCCCCCCGCACATGCGCACCTCATCCCTCCGCCCTTCCCGCCGGCACAGCGGCAAACCCCAACTCCCCTCCGCGCATGCGCACCTCCCCCTCGGAAGCCTCCTTCCGCCCTGGCCAACAGAAGCCACCGCTCCTGCTTCGCGCCTGCGCAGTACCCTCCTGAAGCCCCTCCGCGCATGCGCAGTCCCCCTTCCGAAGCCTCCTCCCGCCCTTCCTCGCCCGAATCCCCTCTCACCGGCTCGTATTGGCGTCTGAGGCGACGGACGCGGCCCGGCTCGGGCTGGTAGACGACGACCTGCTCGGCCCGCAGCTCCGTCGCTCCCTCGCCGCCTCCGTAGGCCGCGTCCCCCTGGCGGCGCTCGATGATGACGATGCGCTCGGCGCGGAGGACCCGGATGTCCGGCCGGGCCGCGTAGAGCTCCAGCAGGCCGGCGAGAGCAGCCGCCTGGGCCGCCCGCTTGGCCCGCTTCTTCTCCAGCAAGGCCCGCTGCCACTCGGGAGGCTCCATGGCGGCCAGGCCCGAGGCGTCTGAGGTGAGGAGGAAGGGGATTGGAGGGAGCGGCTGTCCGTCAAAGGAAGGGAGGCGCGGGTTGGTTGGCTGGGCGAGAAGGTCCGCCCACTGGGAGGTGATTGGCCCAAGGGGCTTTCCGTCAAAAGGAAGGGCCAATGGGAATGCTGCGCTTGCAAGGGAGGAAGGAGGCGGTCTGAGGGGGGAAAGGAGAGGATTGGCTGGAGGGGGTGTCGGTCAAAGGCGCGGGCCAATGGGCGGGGCACTTTAGAGGGAGAAAGGAGGGCTCTGGTGTCACTAAGGCGGGGATTGGAGGGACCGGGGTGTTTGTCAAAGGCGCGGGCCAATGGGTTGGTTCGTTCGGACGGTGCTCCGCCCATTCTAGCCTCGCTCCGCCCACACTCCTTTGACCAGAGAAAAGAGGTAGCTAGGGCGGCGATTGGCTGGATGGGTTGTCTGTAAAGGGCGAGGGCCAATGGGTAGAGGGCGGCATAGAGAAGGGCGGCGCGGATTGGTTGGCTACGGCGACGCTGGCTGGCTTGAGCGACGCTTCGCTCCCATGAAAGGACGGGCTCTGAGGTAACCAGGGCGGCGATTGGCTGGAAGGGTTGTCGGTCAAATAAGTGGGCCAATGGACGAAGAGAAGGGCGGCGGGGATTGGTTCGTTTGAGCGGCGCTCCGCCCACACTGGCTCTGAGGTGACTAAGGCGGCGATTGGATGGAGGGGGTGTCGGTCAAAGAAATGGGCCAATGGGTAAGAGGGCGGAGGGGAGACGCGCGGTGCGGATTGGATCGTTCGCGGGACGCTCCGCCCACACTGGTTTGAAGGGAGAAAGGACGCGCTTTGAGGGAGGGAAGGAGAGGGTTGGGTGGAGGGGATGTCGGTGAAAAGCGCGGGCCAATGGGGAGAGGGCGGCGGGGAGAGAGAAGGCGCGGATTGGTTCGTTAGGGCGACGCTCCGCCCACTGGCTCTGGCCTGCTTTGCCATGAGGAAAGGAGGCGCTTTGAGGGAACTAGGGCGCTGATTGGCGGGATGGGTTTTCTGTCAAAGGCGTGGGCCAATGGGGAGCGGGCGGCGTGGAGACGGGCGGTGCGGATTGGCTGCCTCGCGCGACGCTCCGCCCACTCGCTCCGCCCAGACTCCTTTGATATGAGGATAGACGGGCTCTGAGGGAACTAAGGTGGCGATTGGCTGGTTGGCTTGTCTGTCAAAGGCGCGGGCCAATGGGGAGCGGGCGGCGTGGAGACGGGCGGTGCGGATTGGCTGCCTCGCGCGACGCTCCGCCCACTCGCTCCGCCCAGACTCCTTTGATATGAGGATAGACGGGCTCTGAGGTAACTAAGGCGGCGATTGGCTGGTTGGCTTGTCTGTCAAAGGCGCGGGCCAATGGGGAGCGGGCAGCGTGGAGACGGGCGGTGCGGATTGGCTCCCTCGCGCCATGTTCCGCCCACGCCCTGCTACCGCCCTGAACAGGTGGGGCGGGCTCTGCCGTGAGCAAAGGAGACGATTGGCTGAGGGCGTTGCCTTAGCGAATGGAATGCGCTGATTGGCTGATGGAGAGGCCAGGCCAGCCAATGGGTGACGAGGGGGCGGAGACAAAGAGGAGACTCCGGCGCTGATTGGTCGGATGGGGTTTGGGACGGTATCAGCGGGGCCGGCGCGGCCTGATGACGTACGCGGAAGCGGCTCCTTTGCTTTCTGCCATTAATTCCTATTTTTTTGGCGTAATATTGAAAGTAAGAATAAGTAATAATTGGTTACTAGTATTAACTTTTTCTTCTTGTGGTAGTAGTATCATTTATTATTTATAGTATCATTTATTATTTATGCTTCTTCTTCTTCTTCTTCTTTTTATTATTATTATTATCATCATTATTCCAACCTATTATTATTATTATTATTATTATTATTATTATTATTATTATTATTATTATTATTATTATTTCCACTTCTTTAATAATAAGATGCATAATATTAAATTATTATTATTATTATTATTATTATTATCATGTATTATTATTTACTATTATTATTATTATTGTTATTATTATTATCATGTATTATTATTTAATATTATTATTTATTTACTATTATTATTATTATTATTATTATTATCATCATCATGTATTATTATTTACTATTATTATTATTATTGTTATTATTATTATTATTATTATTATTATTATCATGTATTATTATTTACTATTATTATTATTGTTGTTGTTATTATTATTATTATCATGTATTATTATTTAATATTATTTATTTACTATTATTATTATTATTGTTGTTGTTATTATTATTATTATCATGTATTATTATTTAATATTATTATTTATTTACTATTATTATTGTTGTTGTTATTATTGTTATTATCATGTATTATTATTTAATATTATTATTTATTTACTATTATTATTATTATTGTTATTATTATTATTATCATGTATTATTATTTAATATTATTATTATTATTATTATTATTATCATGTATTATTATTTAATATTATTATTTATTTACTATTATTATTATTATTGTTATTATTATTATTATCATGTATTATTATTTAATATTATTATTTATTTACTATTGTTGTTGTTGTTGTTATTATTATTATTATCATGTATTATTATTTAATAATATTATTTATTTACTATTATTATTATTATTGTTATTATTATTATCATGTATTATTATTTAATATTATTATTTATTTACTATTATTATTATTGTTATTATTATTATTATTATTATTATTATTATCATGTATTATTATTTAATATTATTATTTATTTACTATTATTATTTTTATTATTGTTATTATTATTATCATGTATTATTATTTAATATTATTATTTATTTACTATTATTATTATTGTTATTATTATTATCATGTATTATTATTTAATATTATTATTTATTTACTATTATTGTTATTATTGTTGTTATTATTATTATTATCATGTATTATTATTTAATATTATTATTTATTTACTATTATTGTTGTTGTTATTATTATTATTATCATGTATTATTATAAATATTACAATATTTATTATAATAATTATTAATATAATAATTATTAATATATTATTATTATTATTATTACGGATGATGATCATATTAATTGTATTCTTCTATTCTTATGATCTTGAGCACTCATCTTATTATTAATCTTATTATTAATAATATGAATATAAGAGTAATACGATTGATATAATAATATAAGAATAATATAAGAATCATACTGATGATAATAATATAATATAATATAATAAATATCTATTATTAATATTATATTACATTATTAATGTAATAAAAATTATAATATAATAATATTTATTATAATAATTATTAATATAATAATTATTAATATATTATTATTATAATTATTATTACGGATGATAATCATATTAATTGTATTCTTCTATTCTTATGATCTTGAGCACTCATCTTATTATTCATCTTATTATTCATCTTATTATTATTATTATTATTATTACGGATGATAATCATATTAATTATATTCTTCTATTCTTATGATCTTGAGCACTCATCTTATTATTCATCTTATTATTATTATATTATTATACTATTAATATTATCATCAGTATGATTCTTATATTATTATATTAATCGTATTAAAAATATGAATATAAGAGTAATACCATTGATATAATAATATAAGAATAATATAAGAATCATACTGATGATAATAATATAATATAATAAATATCTATTATTAATATTATATTACATTATTAATCTAATAAAAATTACAATATAATTATTATTATTATTATTATTATTATTATTATTATTATTACGGATGATAATCATATTAATTGTATTCTATTCTTATGATCTTGAGCACTCATCTTATTATTCATCTTATTATTATTATTATTATTATTATTATTATTATTATTATTACGGATGATAATCATATTGATTATATTCTTCTATTCTTATGATCTTGAGCCCTCATCTTATTATTCATCTTATTATTATTATTATTATTATTATTATTATGATTATGATGATTCTTTCCCGCCCCCAGATGGCCCCGCCCCCCCGCCTCCTCGTCCTTTTCGGCAGCCAATCCGGCGCCGCCGAGGACCTCGCCGAGCGAATCGGGCGCCAGGCCGAGAGGCGCCGCTTCCGGGTTCGAGTCGGCCCCTTGGACGCCTACCCGGTGGTGAGTTCGAATCCCGCTCGCCCCAACTGACCTAGTCCCTGAGCCTGCGCAGAGTGGAAAGCTGGATTCTGATTTTCCCTCCCCTTTTTTCCCTTTTTTCCTCCCTTATTGCTTTTTCCCTTCTTTTTTCCTTCTTTTTTCTTTTATTCCTCCCTTTTTTCCTTCTTTTTTTCCTCCCTCTCCCCCCTTTTTTATCCCTTTTTTCTCTTCCCCTGCTTTTTTCCTCCCTTTTTTCCTTCTTTTTCCCTTCTTTTTTTCTTTTATTCCTCCCTTTTTCCCTTCTTTTTTTCTTTTATTCCTCCCTTTATTCCTTCTTTTTTTCCTCCCTCTCCCCCCTTTTTTATCCCTTTTTTCTCTTCCCCTGCTTTTTTCCTCCCTTTTTTCCTTCTTTTTCCCTTCTTTTTTCTTTTATTCCTCCCTTTATTCCTTCTTTTTTTCTTCCTTTCGCCCCTTTTTTCCTTCTTTTTCCCTTCTTTTTTCTTTTATTCCTCCCTTTTTTCCTTCTTTTTTTCCTCCCTCTCCCCCCTTTTTTATCCCTTTTTTCTCTTCCCCTGCTTTTTTCCTCCCTTTTTTCCTTCTTTTTCCCTTCTTTTTTCTTTTATTCCTCCCTTTATTCCTTCTTTTTTTCTTCCTTTCCCCCCCTTTTTAATCCCTTTGTTTTCTTTTTTCCTCCCTTATTAAAATCCCTTTTTTCTCTCTCCCTTTTCCCCTGCTTTTTCCCTTCTTTTTTCCCTTCTTTTTTCTTTTATTCCTCCCTTTATTCCTTCTTTTTTTCCTCCCTCTCCCCCCTTTTTTATCCCTTTTTTCTCTCTCCCTTTTCCCCTGCTTTTTTCCTTCTTTTTCCCTTCTTTTTTTCTTTTATTCCTCCCTTTTTCCCTTCTTTTTTTCTTCCTTTCCCCCTTTTTTCCTTCTTTTTCCCTTCTTTTTTTCTTTTATTCCTCCCTTTTTTCCTTCTTTTTTTCTTCCTTTCCCCCCCTTTTTTAATCCCTTTTTTCCTTTTTTCCTCCCTAATTAAAATCCCTTTTTCCTCTCTCCCTTTTCCCCTGCTTTTTCCCTTCTTTTTCCCTTCTTTTTCCCTTCTTTTTTCTTTTATTCCTCCCTTTTTTCCTTCTTTTTTTCCTCCCTCTCCCCCCTTTTTTATCCCTTTTTTCTCTCTCCCTTTTCCCCTGCTTTTCCCCTCCCTTTTTTCCTTCTTTTTTCCTTCTTTTTTTCTTTTATTCCTCCCTTTCTTCCTTCTTTTTTTCTTCCTTTCCCCCCTTTTTTCCTTCTTTTTTCCTTCTTTTTTCTTTTATTCCTCCCTTTTTTCCTTCTTTTTTTCCTCCCTCTCCCCCCTTTTTTATCCCTTTTTTCTCTTCCCCTGCTTTTTTCCTCCCTTTTTTCCTTCTTTTTCCCTTCTTTTTTCTTTTATTCCTCCCTTTATTCCTTCTTTTTTTCCTCCCTCTCCCCCCCTTTTTAATCCCTTTGTTTCCTTTTTTCCTCCCTTATTAAAATCCCTTTTTTCTCTCTCCCTTTTCCCCTGCTTTTTCCCTTCTTTTTTTATTTTTTCCCTTCTTTTTTCTTTTATTCCTCCCTTTCTTCCTTCTTTTTTTCCTCCCTTTCCCCCCCTTTTTTAATCCCTTTTTTCCTCTCCCTTTCCCCCTTTTTTATCCCTTTTTTCCTCTCCCTTTCCCCCTTTTTTATCCCTTTTTTCTGTCTCCCTTTTCCCCTGCTTTTCTCCTCCCCTTTTCCTTCTTTTTCCCTTCTTTTTTTCTTTTATTCCTCCTCCTTTTTTTCCTCCCTCTCCCCCCCTTTTTTAATCCCTTTTTTCCTTTTTTCCTCCCTTATTAAAATCCCTTTTTCCTCTCTCCCTTTCCCCCTGCTTTTTTCCTTCTTTTTCCCTTCTTTTTCCCTTCTTTTTTCCTTTTATTCCTCCCTTTTTTCCTTCTTTTTTCCTCCCTCTCCCCCCTTTTTTATCCCTTTTTTCTCTCTCCCTTTTCCCCTGCTTTTTTCCTCCCTTTTTCCTTCTTTTTCCCTTCTTTTTTCTTTTATTCCTCCCTTTTTCCCTTCTTTTTTCCTCCTTTCCCCCCTTTTTTCCTTCTTTTTCCCTTCTTTTTTTCTTTTATTCCTCCCTTTTTTCCTTCTTTTTTTCTTCCTTTCCCCCCCTTTTTTAATGCCTTTTTTCCTGTTTTCCTCCCTTATTAAAATCCCTTTTTCCTCTCTCCCTTTTCCCCTGCTTTTTTCCTTCTTTTTTCCTTCTTTTTTCTTTTATTCCTCCCTTTTTTCCTTCTTTTTTTCCTCCCTCTCCCCCCTTTTTATCCCTTTTTCCTTCTTTTTCCCCCTCCCTTTTTTCCTTCTTTTTTTCCACCAACTCCCCCCCTTTTTAATCCCTTTTTTCCTTTTTTCCTCCCTTATTAAAATCCCTTTTTCCTCTCTCCCTTTTCCCCTGCTTTTTCCCTTCTTTTTCCCTTCTTTTTCCCTTCTTTTTTCTTTTATTCCTCCCTTTTTTCCTTCTTTTTTTCCTCCCTTTCCCCCCCTTTTTTAATCCCTTTTTTCCTCTCCCTTTCCCCCTTTTTTATCCCTTTTTTCTCTCTCCCTTTTCCCCTGCTTTTTTCCTCCCTTTTTCCTTCTTTTTCCCTTCTTTTTTCTTTTATTCCTCCTCCTTTTTTTCCTCCCTCTCCCCCCCTTTTTAATCCCTTTGTTTTCTTTTTTCCTCCCTTATTAAAATCCCCTTTTCCTCTCTCCCCTTTCCCCTGCTTTTTCCCTTCTTTTTTCCCTTCTTTTTTCTTTTATTCCTCCCTTTTTTCCTTCTTTTTTTCCTCCCTCTCCCCCCTTTTTTATCCCTTTTTTCTCTTCCCCTGCTTTTTTCCTCCCTTTTTTCTTTCTTTTTCCCCTTCTTTTTTCTTTTATTCCTCCCTTTATTCCTTCTTTTTTTCCTCCCTCTCCCCCCTTTTTAATCCCTTTGTTTTCTTTTTTCCTCCCTTATTAAAATCCCTTTTTTCTCTCTCCCTTTTCCCCTGCTTTTTCCCTTCTTTTTTCCCTTCTTTTTTCTTTTATTTCTCCCTTTTTTCCTTCTTTTTTTCCTCCCTCTCCCCCCTTTTTTATCCCTTTTTTCTCTTCCCCTGCTTTTTTCCTCCCTTTTTTCCTTCTTCTTCCCTTCTTTTTTCTTTTATTCCTCCCTTTCTTCCTTCTTTTTTTCTTCCTTTCGCCTCTTTTTTCCTTCTTTTTTCCTTCTTTTTTTCTTTTTTTCCTCCCTCTCCCCCCTTTTTTATCCCTTTTTTCTCTTCCCCTGCTTTTTTCCTCCCTTTTTTCCTTCTTTTTCCCTTCTTTTTTTCTTTTTATTCCTCCCTTTATTCCTTCTTTTTTTCCTCCCTCTCCCCCCTTTTTTAATCCCTTTGTTTTCTTTTTTCCTCCCTTATTAAAATCCCTTTTTTCTCTCTCCCTTTCCCCCTGCTTTTTCCCTTCTTTTTTCTTTTATTCCTCCCTTTATTCCTTCTTTTTTTCCTCCCTCTCCCTCCTTTTTTATCCCTTTTTTCTCTCTCCCTTTTCCCCTGCTTTTCCCCTCCTTTTTTCCTTCTTTTTCCCTTCTTTTTTCTTTTATTCCTCCCTTTTTCCCTTCTTGTTTTCTTTTATTCCTCCCTTTTTCCCTTCTTTTTTCCTCCCTCTCCCCCCTTTTTTAATCCCTTTTTTCTCTCTCCCTTTTCCCCTGCTTTTTTCCTCCCTTTTTTCCTTCTTTTTCCCTTTTATTCCTCCCTTTTTTCCTTCTTTTTTCGTCCCTCTCCCCCCTTTTTATCCCTTTTTTCTCTCTCCCTTTTCCCCTGCTTTTTTCCTCCCTTTTTTCCTTCTTTTTCCCTTTTATTCCTCCCTTTTTTCCTTCTTTTTTCCTCCCTTTCCCCCCTTTTTTAATCCCTTTTTTCTCTCTCCCTTTTTTTATTCCTCCCTTTCTTCCTTCTTTTTTCTCCTTTCTCCTTCTTTTCCTTCTTTTTTTTCTTTTATTCCTTTTTCTTTCTCCCTCTCCCCCCTTTTTTATCCCTTTTTTCTCTCTCCCTTTTCCCCTGCTTTTTTCCTCCCTTTTTTCCTTCTTTTTCCCTTCTTTTTTCTTTTATTCCTCCCTTTATTCCTTCTTTTTTCCTCCCTCTCCCCCCTTTTTTATCCCTTTTTTCTCTCTCCCTTTTCCCGCTTTTTTCCTCCCTTTTTTCCTTCTTTTTCCCTTCTTTTTTCTTTTATTCCTCCCTTTTTCCCTTCTTTTTTTCTTTTATTCCTCCCTTTATTCCTTCTTTTTTTCCACCAACTCCCCCCCTTTTTAATCCCTTTTTTTCCTTTTTTCCTCCCTTATTAAAATCCCTTTTTTCTCTCTCCCTTTTCCCCTGCTTTTTCCCTTCTTTTTTTCTTTTTTCCCTTCTTTTTTCTTTTATTCCTCCCTTTTTTCCTTCTTTTTTCCTCCCTTTCCCCCCTTTTTTAATCCCTTTTTTCTCTCTCCCTTTTCCCCTGCTTTTCCCCTCCCTTTTTTCCTTCTTTTTTCCTTCTTCCTTCTTTTTTTCTTCCTTTCGCCCCTTTTTTCCTTCTTTTTCCCTTCTTTTTTTCTTTTATTCCTCCCTTTTTCCCTTCTTTTTTCCTCCCTCTCCCCCCTTTTTTAATCCCTTTTTTCTCTCTCCCTTTTTCCCTGCTTTTTCCTCCCTTTTTTCCTTCTTTTTCCCTTCTTTTTTTCTTTTATTCCTCCCTTTTTTCCTTCTTTTTTTCCTCCCTCTCCCCCTTTTTTTAATCCCTTTTTTCCTCTCCCTTTCCCCCTTTTTTATCCCTCTTTTCCCCTGCTTTTTCCTCCCTTTTTTCCTTCTTTTTCCCTTCTTTTTTTCTCCCTTTTTTTCTTTTATTCCTCCCTTTTTTCCTTCTTTTCTTTCCCCCTCCCTTTTTCCCTTCTTTTTTCCCTCCCTTTCCCCCCTTTTTAAATCCCTTTTTTCCTCTCCCTTTCCCCCTTTTTTATCCCATTTTTCTCTCTCCCTTTTCCCCTGCTTTTTTCCTCCCTTTTTTCCTTCTTTTTCCCTTCTTTTTTTCCTTCTTTTTTCTTTTATTCCTCCCTTTTTTTCCTTCTTTTTTTCTTCCTTTCCCCCCTTTTTATCCCTTTTTCCTTCTTTTTCCCCCTCCCTTTTTTCCTTCTTTTTTTCCTCCCTCTCCCCCCCCTTTTTTAATCCCTTTTTCCCTTTTTTCCTCCCTTATTAAAATCCCTTTTTTCTCTCTCCCTTTTCCCCTGCTTTTTCCCTTCTTTTTTTCTTTTTTCCCTTCTTTTTTCTTTTATTCCTCCCTTTTTTCCTTCTTTTTTTCCTCCCTTTCCCCCCCTTTTTTAATCCCTTTTTTCCTCTCCCTTTCCCCCTTTTTTATCCCTTTTTTCTCTCTCCCTTTTCCCCTGCTTTTTTCCTCCCTTTTTCCTTCTTTTTCCCTTCTTTTTTTCTTTTATTCCTCCTCCTTTTTTTCCTCCCTCTCCCCCCTTTTTTATCCCTTTTTTCTCTCTCCCTTTTCCCCTGCTTTTTTCCTCCCTTTTTTCCTTCTTTTTCCCTTCTTTTTTTCTTTTATTCCTCCCTTTTTCCCTTCTTTTTTTCTTCCTTTTCCCCCTTTTTTCCTTCTTTTTCCCTTCTTTTTTTCTTTTATTCCTCCCTTTTTCCTTCTTTTTTTCTTTCTTTCCCCCCCTATTTTAATCCCTTTTTTCCTTTTTTCCTCCCTTATTAAAATCCCTTTTTCCTCTCTCCCTTTTCCCCTGCTTTTTTCCTTCTTTTTCCCTTCTTTTTCCCTTCTTTTTTTCTTTTATTCCTCCTTTTTTCCCTCCCTCTCCCCCCCTTTTAAATCCCTTTTTCCCTTTTTTCCTCCTTTTTTAAAATCCCTTTTTTCTCTCTCCCTTTTCCCCTGCTTTTTTCCTTCTTTTTCCCTTCTTTTTTTCTTTTATTCCTCCTTCTTTTTTTCCTCCCTCTCCCCCCTTTTTTAATCCCTGTTTTCCTCTCCCTTTCCCCCTTTTTTATCCCTTTTTTCTCTCTCCCTTTTCCCCTGCTTTTTTCCTCCCTTTTTTCCTTCTTTTTCCTTTTTTCCTTTTATTCCTCCCTTTTTCCTTCTTTTTCCCCCTACCTTTTTTCCTTCTTTTTTTCCTCCCTTTCCCCCCTTTTTTCTCCCTTTTTCCTCTCTCCCTTTTCCCCTGCTTTTTTCCTCCCTTTTTTCCTTCTTTTTCCCTTCTTTTTTTCTCCCTTTTTTCTTTTATTCCTCCCTTTGTCCCTTCTTTTTTTCTCCCTTTTTTCTTTTATTCCTCCCTTTTTTTCCTTCTTTTTTCCCTCCCTTTCCCCCTTTTTTATCCCTTTTTCTCTCTCCCTTTTCCCCTGCTTTTTTCCTCCCTTTTTTCCTTCTTTTTCCCTTCTTTTTCTCTCCCTTTTTTCTTTTATTCCTCCCTTTGTCACTTCTTTTTTTCTCCCTTTTTTTCTTTTATTCCTTCCTTTTTTCCTTCTTTTCCCCCTCCCTTTCCCCCCTTTTTTCCTCCGTTTTCTCCTTCTTTTGTTTCTTCCTTTCCCCCCTCCCTTTTCCCCTTCTTTTCCCCTCCCTTTCTTCCTTCTTTTTTCCCTTTTTCCCTGATTTTCTCAGGCCAACCTGATCGCGGAGCCGTTGGTGATTTTTGTCTGCGCCACCACGGGGCAGGGGGACCCTCCGGATAACATGAAGGTTCGGGAAAATTTTTATTTTTATATATATATATATATATATATATATATATATATATATATATATATATGTGTGTGTGTGTGTATGTATATATGTGTATATATATATATATATATATATATATATATATATATATATTTATTTTTATTTTTATTTTTATTTTTATTTTTTATATATATATATATATATTGGATAAAACCTTCGTTTATATTGAGCTTCTCTATAAATATCAATCAATCAATCAATCAATCAATCAATCAATTTATCAATACAGAAAGAAATAAGTCAATCCATTTATATAAACAAGGATATCGATTTAAAGAGATCGAAACATAAATATAAATATATATATATATATATACGTAATTGATAAAATGATATTTATATGTTTGTATATATATATATGTGTGTGTATAAATAGATATAGAAATTTATCAATACAGAAAGAAATAAGTAAATCCATTTATATAAACAAGGATATCGATTTAAATAGATCGAAACATCAATATCAATAGATATATAAATTTATCAATACACAAATAAATAAGTAAATCCATTTATATAAACAAGGATATCAATTTAAATAGATCTAAATATGATATATAAATTTATCAATACAGAAAGAAATAAGTAAATCCATTTATATAAACAAGGATATCAATTTAAATAGATCTAAATATGATATATAAATTTATCGATACAGAAATAAATAAGTAAATCCATTTATATAAACAAGGATATCAATTTAAAGAGATCGAAACATAAATATAAATAGATATATAAATTTATCAATACAGAAATAAATAAGTAAATTAAATTGATATCCTTGTTTATATAAATTGATTTACTTATTTATTTCTGTATTGATAAATTTATATATCTGTTTATATTTTAGATCTATTTAAATTGATATCCTTGTTTATATAAATGGATTTACTTATTTATTTCTGTATCGATCAATTTATATATCTATTTATATTTTAGATCTATTTAAATTGACATCCTTGTTTATATAAATGGATTTACTTATTTCTTTCTGTATTGATCAATTTATCTATCTATTGATATTTATGTTTCGATCTCTTTAAATTGATATCTAATAGATCGAAACATAAATATCAATAGATAGATAAATTGATCAATACAGAAATAGGTAAGTAAATCCATTTATATAAACAAGGATATCAATTTAAATAGATCGAAACCTAAATATATATATATATATACGTAATTGATAAAATGATATTTATATAAGTTTGTATATATATATTATATACACACAAACACGAGTGCTTTTTAATTTAATTTAATTTATTTTCATTTATAAATAAACGAAAATGTATTTATTTTTCTTTCTTTTATTGAATTGAATTTATTTCAATTGATTCAAACTCCATTAATGGAATGGAATGGAATTTATTTGATGTATATAATTGATAAAATGTTATTTATATCAAGTTTATATATATATGTGCGTGAATATATATATATATATATATATATACGCACACACACAAACACGAGTGCTTTTTAATTTATTTTAATAAATTTAATTGTAATTTATTTTCATTTATAAATAAACGAAAATGTATTGATTAGAATTGATTGATTGATTCGAATTTATTTCCTTTCATTTGAATTGATTCAAACTCCATTAATTGCATGGAATGGAATGGAATTTATTAGATGTATATAATTGATAAAATGTTATTTATATCAAGTTTATATATATATGTGCGTGAATATATATATATATATATATACGCACACACACAAACACGAGTGCTTTTTAATTTATTTTAATAAATTTAAATTTAATTTATTTTCATTTATAAATAAACGAAAATGTATTGATTAGAATTGATTGATTGATTCGAATTTATTTCCTTTCATTTGAATTGATTCAAACTCCATTAATTGCATGGAATGGAATGGATTTGATGTATATAATTGATAAAATGTTATTTATATCAAGTTTATATATATATGTGCGTGAATATATATATATATATATATATACGCACACACACAAACACGAGTGCTTTTTAATTTATTTTAATAAATTTAAATTTAATTTATTTTCATTTATAAATAAACGAAAATGTATTGATTTGAATTTATTTATTTTCATTTTAATTTATTCATTTAATTTAATTTTAATTGATTCAAACTCCATTAATTGCATGGAATGGAATGGAATTTATTAGATGTATATAATTGATAAAATGTTATTTATATCAAGTTTGTTTCTGTGTATATATATATTTGTGTATGTAATTGATAAAATGTTATTTATATCAAGTTTATATATATGTGTGCACACAAACATGAGTGCTTTTTAATTTATTTTAATTTATTTTAATTTATTTTAATAATTTTCATTTTAATTTATTTTAATTTATAAATAAACGAAAATGTATTGATTGATTGATTTGAATTTATTTCCTTTCCTTTTAATTGATTCAAACTCCATTAATTGCATGGAATGGAATGGAATTTATTTTAATTTATAAATAAACGAAAATGTATTGATTTGAATTTATTTATTTTCATTTTAATTTATTCATTTTAATTTAATTTTAATTGATTCAAACTCCATTAATTGCATGGAATGGAATGGAATTTATTTGATGTATATAATTGATAAAATTTTATTTATATCAAGTTTATATATATATATGTGCGTATATATACACACACACAAACATGAGTGCTTTTTAATTTATTTTAATTTATTTTAATAATTTTCATTTTCATTTTCATTTATTTTCATTTATAAATAAACTAAAATGTATTTATTGATTGATTTGAATTTATTTCCTTTCATTTTAATTGATTCAAACTCCATTAATTGCATGGAATGGAATTTATTTGATGTATATAATTGATAAAATGTTATTTATATCAAGTTTATCGCACACACACAAACATGAGTGCTTTTTAATTTATTTTAATAAATTTAAATTTAATTTATTTTCATTTATAAATCAATGAAAATGTATTCATTTTAATTTATTGATTGAATTGAATTGATTGAATTTCATTTGAATTTATAAATCAATGAAAAGGTATTGATTTTAATTTATTGATTGAATTGAATTGATTGAATTTCATTTGAATTTATAAATCAATGAAAAGGTATTCATTTGAATTTATTGATTGAATTGAATTGATTGAATTTCATTTGAATTTATAAATCAATGAAAAGGTATTTATTTTAATTTATTGATTGAATTGAATTGATTGAATTTCATTTGAATTTATAAATCAATGAAAAGGTATTTATTTTAATTTATTGAATTGAATTGATTGAATTTCATTTGAATTTATAAATCAATGAAAAGGTATTTATTTTAATTTATTGATTGGATTGAATTGAATTGATTGAATTTCATTTGAATTTATAAATCAATGAAAAGGTATTTATTTTAATTTATTGATTGAATTGAATTGATTGAATTTCATTTGAATTTATAAATCAATGAAAAGGTATTCATTTTAATTTATTGATTGAATTGAATTGATTGAATTTCATTTGAATTTATAAATCAATGAAAAGGTATTCATTTTAATTTATTGATTGAATTGAATTGATTGAATTTCATTTGAATTTATAAATCAATGAAAAGGTATTGATTTTAATTTATTGATTGAATTGAATTGATTGAGTTTTATTTGAATTTATAAATCAATGAAAAGGTATTCATTTTAATTTATTGATTGAATTGAATTGATTGAATTTCATTTGAATTTATAAATCAATGAAAAGGTATTGATTTTAATTTATTGATTGAATTGAATTGATTGAATTTCATTTGAATTTATAAATCAATGAAAAGGTATTGATTTTAATTGATTGATTGAATTTCATTTGAATTTATAAATCAATGAAAAGGTATTGATTTTAATTTATTGATTGAATTGAATTGATTGAATTTCATTTGAATTTATAAATCCATGAAAAGGTATTAATTTTAATTTATTGATTGAATTTCATTTGAATTTATTCCAACTCCATTCATGGCATGGAATGGAATGTATTTGATGTATTTAATTGATACAATGTTATTTATATCGAGTTTTTTTATATATATATCAAATCCCGTCTCCTTCCGGAAAAAAAAACAAACCAGAATTTTTGGAGGTTCCTGTTCCGGAAAAATCTGCCTCTCACTTCTCTCTCCCGGTTGGATTACGCCGTTTTGGGGCTGGGCGATTCCTCGTACCCCAAGTAAGTCCGGGGGGAAAAACGGGGAAAACGGGAAAATCCGGGGGGAAATGGGGAAGAAAATACGGGGAAATATTGGGGGAAAATGGGAAATTGGGGAAAAACGGGAAAATCTGGGGGGAAATTGGGGAAAAACGGGAAAATCCGGGGGGAAATTGGGGAAAAAATACGGGGAAATATTGGGGGGAAATGGGGGAAAATCCGGGGCGAAATTGGGGGAAAATGGGAAAATCCGGGGGGAAATTGGGGAAAAAATACGGGGAAATATTGGGGGGAAATGGGGAAAAATCCGGGGGGAAATTGGGGGAAAACGGGAAAATCCGGGGGGAAATTGGGAAGAAAATACGGGGAAATATTGGGAAAAAATGGGACAATCCGGGCGAAAATTGGGGGGAAATGGGAAAATACGGGGGGAAATTGGGGGGGAAATACGGGGAAATATTGGGTGGAAATGGGGGAAAATCCGGGGGGGAAATTGGGGGAAATTGGGAAAATCCGGGGGGGAATTGGGAAAAAAATACGGGAAAATATTGGGGGGAAATGGGACAATCCGGGCAAAAATTGGGGGGAAATTGGGGAAAAAATTATGGGAAAATATTGGGGGGAAATGGGACACACTGGGCGAAAATTGGGTAAAAATGGGAAAATCCGGGGGGGGGGGGAATTGGGAAAAAAAATACGGGAAAATTGGGGAATCCGGGCGAAAATTGGGGGGAAATGGGAAAATCTGGGGGGAAATTGGGGAAAAAAATACGGGGAAATATTGGGGGGAAATGGGGAAAATCTGGGGGGAAATTGGGAAAAAAATACGGGAAAATATTGGGGGGAAATGGGGGACAATCCGGGCGAAAATTGGGGGAAAATACGGGGAAATATTGGTGGGAAATGGGGGAAAATCCGGGGGGAAATTGGGAAAAAATACGGGGAAATATTGGGAAAAAATGGGACAATCCGGGCGAAAATTGGGGGAAAACGGGAAAATCTGGGGGGAAATTGGGAAAAAGATACAGGGAAATATTGGGGGGAAATGGGGGAAAAATACGGGGAAATATTGGGGGGAAATGGGGGGAAATCCGGGGGGAAATTGGGAAAAAATACGGGGAAATATTGGGAAAAAATGGGACAATCCGGGCGAAAATTGGGGGAAAACGAGAAAATCCGGGGGGAAATTGGGAAAAAAATACGGGGAAATATTGGGGGGAAATGGGGGGAAATCCGGGGGGAAATTGGGAAAAAATACGGGGAAATATTTGGGGGAAATGGGGGGAAATCTGGGGGGAAATTGGGAAAAAATACGGGGAAATATTGGGGGGAAATGGGACAATCCGGGGGGAAATTGGGAAAAAAATACGGGGAAATATTGGGGGGAAATGGGGGAAAATCCGGGGGGAAATTGGGAAAAAATACGGGGAAATATTGGGGGGAAATGGGGGGAAATCCGGGGGGAAATTGGGAAAAAATACGGGGAAATATTGGGGGAAAATGGGACAATCCGGGGGGAAATTGGGGAAAAAAATACGGGGAAATATTGGGGGGAAATGAGGGAAAATCCGGGGGGAAATTGGGAAAAAATCCGGGGAAATATTGGGAAAAAATGGGACAATCCGGGGGGAAATTGGGAAAAAAATACGGGGAAATATTGGGGGGAAATGGGGGAAAATCCGGGGGGAAATTGGGAAAAAGTACGGGGAAATATTGGGGGGAAATGGGGGAAAATCCAGGGGGAAATTGGGAAAAAATACGGGGAAATATTGGGAAAAAATGGGACAATCCGGGGGGAAATTGGGAAAAAAAATACGGGGAAATATTGGGGGGAAATGGGGGAAAATCCGGGGGGAAATTGGGAAAAAATACGGGGAAATATTGGGAAAAAATGGGGGAAAATCCGGGGGGAAATTGGGAAAAAAAATACGGGGAAATATTGGGGGGAAATGGGACAATCCGGGCG
>NW_028153398.1:0-16425 GCF_964106915.1 Podarcis gaigeae
GTGCATAAAATCTTTGTCAATTTTAAGTTCCAATAAGTTAAAATTAAAGCAATTTCACTATTCAGTCTGCTTTAACTACCATGTGATCTTCATGCTGGAATCTACTTGAGACTTTGAGATACTGGAAACTGCCAAAAATAGTGGGGGTTTTTGTCATCAAAACTAGAATTTTAAAAATGAATAAAAATAGGAAGTACTGTATTACTACAGGCCAACAACTTACTTATGCCTTGTTTAAATATTATGAAATAATTATCTGCTTTGTACCTGGTGCTTCAGAAGTTTTAAGAAACAACAACAACATGCAGTTTTAAAATCAGTGGTTGAAATCAGTGCAGTTTTGAAAGATTCAGTTCACCAAATTTATTCAAAATGGTGCCCAACTGTATCTAAGCAAACAAAAACCTTTTCCTTGATCTTAGCGACCATCAGGCAAAATCTGCTTATATCTTAAGAGGTGCCCAAATGCACATCAAACAAACAACTTTCCAACATACACAGCAAATATCAGTCAATAAAAATGCTACAGGAAAGGGTCTAATGCACGTTTTTAAATGTTCAATTTAACAGAGGGCCATAGAGTTTAACCAGAAATGCCAGTCAGTTAAACAAAGGTGACAGGGGGATACGCAGTGGCATGCAATTCAGTATTACTTAGTTACCTACTGCTCTGATACACTGATCAGATCTTCTGTCTGCAAATTACTTACCAGTGCAACACCTATCAGAAATGTAATTCAAGAAGCACAGGAAAAACACAAAAAATATATTGAATTAGAAAAAAACAGCACTCTTGTTATGTTAGACTTCTATGACTACAATCCTAACTATACTTGTCAGGGAACAAATCCCACCAAATCCAGAAGGACTTTTCAATAAACTTGCTGAAGATAAAGATGCATGCTTGACCAGAAAATGTCATCCATCAGAGCAACCAAATAAGATTCAGCCCCATGGCTAGGCCTGAACCTAGACTGGAATGGATCTAAATAATCTGATTATCCAAGAATGCTTGCAGCTGCCTTGGAACCACCTTCCTCAAGAAGTGGGTGATAAGTATCTAGCAGGTATTCCAGTCCAAGGGATCCAGGTTTATTTAGGAGTGGTCGCACCACCACCGCTTTCAAGGCAGCAGGCACCATCCTGTCATGCAATGAACTTTTAAACACATATGCTAGAATTCTGCCCTCTCCTGAGTGTACTTCAAGACAACTCCTTGACTCGTAGTATAATTCAGATTTTAGATCAGGGACCACAAACCTCATGGCCCCAGATGTTGTTGGACTACACGCTTGCACATCCAACTCCCAAGAGACTGTGATCTACTCCCACTATAAAAAAACTGGCAGTGATCTACCCATTGGAGGAAGGAGGAGCCTTCGTGGAGTGGGTGGACTGCCCAGAGTTGTTGAGCTTTTTTGAGGAGGATTGCCCAGAGTTGTTAAGCCCCCAGTCATTCAGCTTTTTCAGCGTGGGATTGCCCAGAGTTCTTCTGCTTTTATTTGTTAACTTCCAGTAAACTTTATTTAATCCCACGATCGAGAAGGATCCCACGACCTACCAGGATTAGCCGGGGATCTACCAATCTACTGGTTGGACATGCCTGGACTACAGCTTCCATTGTTCCTGATCACTAACCATGATGCTGGCTGGAGCTGATGAGAGTCTAACTCTGTTCATATCAACAAGGACTTTTGCAAGGACTGAACTACAGGGAATTAAAACTGTCAGGAAATTTTGTAGCAGAAGTCTTAGATAAAACAAGCACTTCCTCTAAAATACTGAGGAAAATCCAAGTAGATATTTAGGACAAACAAGTTTGTACAATATGGATCAGTCAAAAGTAGAAACCTTTTTTTAGCTGGTGTAGGCAGTCCTTTATATTCCCTCAACCTGCAGGCCAACTTTGACATGTTGACAGGGCCACCCACATGTCAATTATCTAATGTCATGACAACTTTAGGCAATTAAATTTTCTGGTCAGAAATAATCTATAATCAAATTCAAATAACAAGCAGAAAATAATGTTTTAATTAGAACAAGTGAGCATGCAGTTATAAAGGGAAATGTGAACAGTTTAAGCCAGGGGTAAGCAACCTAAGGCCCGGGTGTGGCCCAATAGCCTTCTCAATCCGGCCCGCAGACGGTCTGGGAATCAGTGAATTTTACATTAGAATGTGTCCTTTTATTTAAAATGCTTCTCTGGATTATTTGTGGGGCACAGGAATTTGTTCATCCCCCTCCCCCCAAAAAAATATAGTCCGGCCCTCCACATGGTCTGTGAGTCGGTGGAGCAGCCCACAGCTGAAAAAGGTTGCTGACCCCTGGTTTAAGCCATGGTGCTAGCAAGACAGGAGTTAAAATTGGATCAGAGCCATGGAGAAAATAATTTAAACTCTGAAAGTTACTATTTGCTCATGTCCAAGTGTTATTCACAGTGATTTAGAAGCTATCCTCAAGGTTACATTAGCATGCAGCATCTTTACACAAATTTTTCAAGAACAGATATCACAAGCATGATGCACAACATTTTCAAACAAGCTAAGGTTATTTGGCTTTGTGGGTAAACTGAAGAGGAGGATGTGGTCTTAAAAGTACATTTTAGAGCTCTACTAAACACATCCATTCAACTTCAACGTGGCTTTCATCTTCTGTAATTTTTGGCAAAGATGTTCTGAAAGGCACATACATCTTAAGGAACTTAGAACTTGGTCTGATCCTATAGTAACCTAATACTAGTCATAAATTGTTGACTTCCTGGGAATAATCTAAGATCTACCTCATAATAATTTATACCAGCGTACTTAACCTGAAGCCCTCCAGATCTTGCTAAAACTACAGCTCCCATCATCCATTACTACTGGTCACACTGCCAAAAGGTGATGGGTGTTTCAGCTCAACATCACCTGGAGGGAACCACACTGGCTACCCCAGATGTTCAAACTGGATTTCAATATGCTACTACGGGTTTACTATATCACCTACATTAGCTATGGGTACTGGGTTGGGTTTTTTATTTTATTTTATTTACACACACACACACACACACACACACACACAAGTTTACTGTTAGCAGAGATTTAATGTGCTGCCAGGGCATTAATGTAAACTCACAAGCAAGTGGCTGTACCTCCTCAGCTACTACAGTAGTCTTTCTCTGGTTGGAAAGTATGTTTCAAGTTGCATCTCCTGATTAGTTAAAATCCAACAATACTAGTTAAAATCCAACAAGGTTACAATCTTTCCAACCCTGAAAGCCATGCAGTACATTCAGCTGTACTGTACTGTATAATACTTGATGAAAGAAATAATCATCGAGCTTTCTAGCCCACCGAGTATGTTGCAGAAAATCAGGAGTGGGGCTTTACAGGCTTCATCCATAAGCCCCCTCCCTTAAGTTACGTTATTCTGTGTCCAAGCAGAACAGAGTATCAGTTGAACTACACTGCACTTCTTTTCCCGCTCCCTATGACATGAAAGCCTGGATTCCCATGATCAGACAAGGCATGAACCATATGTAAAATTTGGAAATATGCCAATACAGTCACGCCATCACGTGTCTCTGATCTTCTCTTAGTCCTCAGCTGAAACCACGACCAGAAATAGTCAGCCAGCCACTGACGTTCTGCAGGTAGGGCAGGACTTTTGTATATGGCTGCCTCAGCCACTTGGAACTGCTCAATAGGCACTGCTTCTCCTTGAGCAAAGTTCTCAGGAATAAAGCACCTGGTGCCTAAACTCATGGTGCGCACCAAAACCACCAAAGATTTCGATTTCTTTTCAAGGACGCACCGTACTCCACTGCATGACAGTCTTTACACCATAATGGGTATGCACATTTACGATGCTACCAGTAATCACACGATTTAGCTGGATTAATTTAGGGTCTGACAATCATATGTACAGCAACCACAACAAAGTGAGTTGCAAGCTTAGCTCATGTTTGAAAACGTAACCCAACTGAACAACCTTGAAGCACCCCACCAAGCAGAGTGTAAATCCAAGACACAGTAATAAATTACCAAAGTCTGGTTTAACCAGACTTGGCATGGATCGAGTAGGACAGGATCAGCAGGACAACTGAGGAATGTTCTCATTTGAATGCTAGGTATTAGGTCAACACCACTGTAGATAGCAACCTTTTACAATAAGGCCTTTTGTGGTCACTCTGCCCAATGTATATATAACACCAAGGAATATCTGTGCATGTTTTTCCAACTAGAATAAGTGTAAGCACACAAACTGAAAACTGAGAACAAATGAAGTTGTATGCCAGATTTTAAAAGCTGCCATATGAAAGCAGATGTGATGCTATGCCATTAATGACCAATTCTTCAGAATACCAAAGCATTCCCCAAGGCTTTCCTGCCTGTTTATTTCCTGCTAACTTGCTGAAATGATGAAGCATATCTACAGTTATTTTTCAGAGCTGACTGATAATAAGCAATGCTTGTATTTTAATTTTTAACTGAGTTCAGCAGGGAAACTTGCTTTGTTAGAAACCATGCAGTTAACATGAGCTGCTTTGTAACTGATCTTGAGTCTACAAAGTTAAGAATCGTTTTCAGCTTTTGCAACACTGAAGGCAAAGCTTCAAGCTAAAGAACAGGCATTGAAAACATCTCATCTCTAAATTTATTACAAAGGACAAACTAAGAAATGTGATTTCTACAGCTAGGAACAATCCTAAAAGTCAGGTAACAGAAAGTTACTCTTGAAATTATGATTTTCTGAAGCCAATCATGGAGAATCCTTTTCCGTAGCTTAACTTTTAGTAGCTCAAAATGCAGTTAAATAACAAGAAAACATGAAGCAATTTACCACGTCATAACTGCGTAGCCTTCAAAGCATTCCACTCCCACCCAGCCCCCAATTATATTCCCATGGCCTACATGGAAAATTCTGGCATAAAGGCACATGCTACATCCCTGTACAAAATTTAGTTACTTGAGAGGACAATCCTTATCCTCTTTGCAGTAACACCTTTTAACTCTGTAATACTTCCAAACAATCATAGTTTCACATTCCACTTATGTTTAGGTGCTTAGAAGTACCATAACTGCTGATATGATAGCCACAATCTCTCAAGCATCACCTGTACAAATAGCCTCAACGGCAGCAATTTGGGTGACGGTATAATTGTGTTTTTCTGCTGAAAGTACAGGTCTGAGATATAACTATTTATAAATACCCCATAAATACCTCAAAGATGAAATCTCAGCAGAGACGTAGACCTGTAAAAGTACTACACCTTTAGGTTTAGGAAAAATAAGTGCTTAGCCGCTATATCATGAAACAACTGTTTGAATATGGAAACAGTATTTTTCAGTCCTACAATAAATAGCTGTCTTTTTCTTTAAAATTAGCATGTGTAAATTTTTACACATATCTTTGAAAAGAAGAGTATAAAAAACAACCATCTTTAGGATGGCAAAATGAAGCAAACATTTTCGCCCGTGCAATCCTAATCACTTCTATACAGAAGTTACATAGCAGTTGAATTAAAAGGAACCTACACCTAAGTAAGAGTGTCAGTACTGAGGTCTTAAGTTTATCACACTTTCAGCAGATTCAAATATTTGAACATGGCCACATATACCCATGGACATAATGTTATATGCACACTACTTCTTCATGTGCAGCTGCTTTTTCAGGGTGGGACCAGAGAACAGGAGCAAAATCATGCTTTCCGTCTTAAAAAAAAGTGCTTCCCTCCCAAAGAAGCATCTTTCAACACTGCAGCTGCTTTTATTTAACAGAAACCGGGAGCATCACGCTATTACTGTGTCCAGCCCCATTCACTTCTGACTAATACACCTATTCCTGCCCTTCCTTCTTTCCTGTTCTGAGATTTCTTTTTTTTTCCGGTCCCTCCCAGCTCGCCTCATGCATATTTCCAGCGCTCCTCGATTCCTCCCATCAAATTCCATCCATCCTAAATTTGGGGACTAAACTGGGGAAGCCGGGGGGGGGGGGAGAGATAATGATGCAAGGAACGAGAAAGCAGTTCTTTTTTCCCAAGCGTTTTTCGTTTTACTGCATTAAAAAAAAAAAACGAAGAAAGAAGAAAAGCGCGGGGTGGGGAGCAGTAGAAAAGGAGTCCGCTGTAAAATAAGACGCAGGAAATGGTGCGTGTGTGAGAGTGAGAGAGAGAGAAATGAGGTTGCAGCCAGCATTTCTTGCAAGGGTGAGAAAGATAGAGAGAGCTGCATAAGGCCAGAGTGGAAAGCGTTGTAAAAAATAAATGGAAAGGGGGGGGGGGCTTCCAGGCGTGGAAGGGAGGAAAGAGAGAGAGATTTGAAATAGAAATTTAAAAAAAACAAAAAAAAACGAGAGTTCGTGGGGAGTTGGCGTCTAGGAGGCATCGCCCCCACCCTGCTGCACGGGGCTTGGGACCCCCTCTTCAAAAATAAAATTAAAATGAACCCCCCCCCCCCACGAACCGGGTTTGGGAGGGGGAGCGGGAGGCGGGCGGTGTGGACGCGCTCAGGCGAGGCGTCACCTTCGCCGTCTCCGCCAAGAGGGCGAGCAGGAAGCTTGAGGCACGGCCACCATGTCACGGCTTCTCATCCTCCCCGCTGCGGAAGAAAGGCGGGCGGGCGGGGGCGCCTGAGGGAGGGCCGGGAGACGCCGCCGCCGCCGCCGCCGCCATCGCCCCTCCAACTGTCACAGGCGCCCGCCCTCAGCGCCGCCATCCCTCCTTCCCTCAGGACCCCGGGCTAGAGACTCACCCATGGCTGCTCTCCGAGGCGGCGGCGCTGCTGCTGCTCTCGCTGGCGTTCGTCCCCCTCAGCCGCGGCGGCACGGAGCGAGCTGCCCGCCCCCTCAGTCCGTCGTCTGGCGGTGCTGCTGCTGCGGCTGCTACTACTACTACTATGCCGCCGCCCTACCGATTCTCCAAAGCCCCTACGCCGTCTCCGGTGCGTAGCCGCCAAGCAGCCCGACGACGCCTACGCACACGTAGGGCTGAGGGGAGGCCTGAACGAGCGGGCGGACTGCGCTCTAGCTCCCCGTCCGCAGCCTCTTCCGGCCTCGCGTGAGATGTCGCGAGAGTTCTTTCCCCTCCACTCCCTCCGTTTTTCATGCGGCCCGCCGCCGTCCTCCCGCCCTTCCTCACCCAATCGCTTCGGTGTCGAGGGGGTTCCGTTTCCGCCATTTTTGTCACGGGCATTCCCCCTTTTTTTTTTTTTTCTCTCCCCCGCCCCAAAAGACACCTTTGTATATGCTTGTAAAGTCCTTCCCCCCGCCCCTCCGGCAACACGCCTCATGTTTCAGTTGTTGGTCTTCTGTTTCAATCCTGAACAAGGATGGGGCTTCAAGGGCTTCAGGCTGAGGGAACCACTTGCCCGAAGCAAAGATGGCCGTCGGAGCTGCTGCGCAAGAGCCGCCTCGCCTACGGCGGGCGAGGTATTCTCGTACAGGCATCTGCCTCGCGGGCCTTTCGGCTTCGGCCGCCGGCTAACGCAAACGGCGGTTCCTAGTGGGAAGGAATTTGCGATCTTATGGCGGTCGCTCCAACCCGGCCACGATTCAGATCACACAAACAGGGTGGGCTTAAATTCTCAAGTCAAATTCAAGGAGCGAGCATGTTTATGTAAGATCTGTGGCAGCTTCACCATTCATACCAATCTCCTGCCATTTCAATACTCTAGTCTCTCCCAGAAAGAACAATACCCTCCAACATTTCTCCAACAAAAAAAAGGGACTTCTATTCCATAATAGTAATGATAATAATATTTATATGACTGGGTTGCCCCTGCCACGCTGGGTGGCTTCCAACATACAGAAAAGACAAAATAAAGCATAAAAAAAAAATCCCTATACAGTGCTGCTTTCAGGTGTCTTTTATAGGTTGTATAGTTGCTGATCTTGGCTCCAACATTTCTCTGGTGAAAATAATGTCCTAGGAAAAGTGGGACATTCTGGGATCAAATCAGAAAATGGGACAGCTTCTCAAAACCTGGGGCTGTCCCTGGAAAATAGGGACACTTGGAGGGTCTGAAAGAAGCCTATCAATATATTTTCCCCCAGCTTAACTGTAGTATCAATCTAGTATAGCCTTGATTTCAGACTATTTAAGTTGAAATCCTTTTTTAATTTAAAAAAAAAATGCACACAATGTATATGGGTTCCCTCATCCGTAACCCCTTTGCTGCTGTGCAAAAGGTATGGATTGTTCAAAAAGTAATTTGGGACTCTTCTCTACAATGCACCAGATGTGTCTCTTTGCTTTATATACAACAATATATACAAATGAATTTATTTTGAAATTAGGATGTGGGGCTTTGTTTCTTCTGAGGTTTCTCTGAGGATTTCTTCAAGGGCCTATATTGTTGGGCGCGACAGTCCTTCACAAATTGTATATTATACTGTTAAGGTAGGTGGCCTGAACATCTTTCGTTGTCCTGAGCATTGACAAGGGAACTCGTGTGATCTGTTAGGAATACCTCCTAAAGCACAGTGAAAGTCTTAAGAAATCCCAGCTGGTGCTCAAGGTACACTGATCTCAAAACAAATTGCCTTCCAGAAAGGATGTGCAATCAAGTCCTGAAGTTGCAAAATTACAGTAATAAAAATGCACACCTACCCACAACTTTATTTATACTGTATTATTTCAAAGATTCAGGTTAGCAGTATTTTTAAAATGCACTCCTGCATACACTTGTTTGGGAGTAAGAACTCAGAGGGATTGACTTCAGAATAAACACACCTGGGATCAGGATGCACGGCATATATAAAATACATATAGTAAAACCATATTAAAACATGAAACGGGACATAATTAAAAACAACAGCAGCAGTGCATCATAGCTGAGCATCAAAATTGGATCCAGATTTAAAGGTCTTATTAAGAATGCACAGTCTTCAGTGCCGTTGGCACGACCAATGCGGCTGGCTCCTGGCATTAATTGTCACCCATGACGTTATCCTCCTGGTGGGCACATTAGTTATCCAGGCCTAATGGGTGCTTGCCTGACATTTTTACAATCTGACAGTGTGTTCTGCTTCCAAATGGATTAGTGTGGTCGTTTTGACCCAAAAGAGTGTGACTGTTTGTTTGTTTTTTAATGTAAATGTCAAAACAATTTGTACTAGACAATTGCAACGGGAAGAAACTCTCAACCTCTCTTATTTTGTAGTGGGTTTGCTGTGTTGCATTAGTATACATCCATTGCCTCAATTATCTAAAGAAAGAAGCTTTGATAGTTTATGACCCGATGATGCAATCTTCGTGAGAGGCACACACATACACTTATTGTCTGAAATAGAAAAGAGGTGTTTTGTTGTGGTTGTAGTGGTGTAGTACTGGCAAATCTCTCTCTCTCTCTTTCAGTAGAATAGGACGAACTTTGTAATCCCTTCGCTGTGAATCCTAGCCATGGTGATAATGTATTTAAACAAAGACCTGTTCGTCTTTAGAGATGCTACACCATCCTTTAAATTACTGTATTTTTTGCTCTATAAGACTCACTTTTTCCCTCCTAAAAAGTAAGGGGAAATGTGTGTGCGTCTTATGGAGCGAATGCAGGCTGCGCAGCTATCCCAGAAGCCAGAACAGCAAGAGGGATTGCTGCTTTCACTGCGCAGCGATTCCTCTTGCTGTTCTGGCTTCTGAGATTCAGATTTTTTTCCCCTTGTTTTCCTCCTCCAAAAACTAGGTGCGTCTTGTGGTCTGGTGCATCTTATAGAGCGAAAAATTCGGTGCTTTGTAGTATATAGCATATGGTTTGCATAATACAGTAACATCAAGCCAGTACTTAAGCTGTTAAGAAAACAAAATACGTTTATTTGCATTATTTGTCTAAGGAGATCCACCAACGATGGTTTTGTGTTGATTACACCAGACAGATACCAATGAACTGATCTTTGGGGACTGGGCAAATCATTCTTTCGGCCTTTCCAAACTCTGCAGTCTAGACTGATTAGATTTCTTCTGCCCATGCTGCATGACTGATAGGGGCTGGCACTGACTTAGTACTCTACATCTCTGTGGTGCTGGCTTTATGCTAATTCTAAAGTGAGCACCATTTTCCTGCCACTGATCTGCATTCCAGAGTACTGACAGAATGTGGCATCATTTTATTTTCCCCTTTGGGTGTAAACATGTCCAAGGATGTGTTGGAGCAAGGAAAAAAAACATATTGAAGGAGAATTCATGGATGACAAGATCCAAGTCTGGGGCTAGTACTCTTTGGTGAGAGAATCCCAGCAAATATTTAAAATCACAAAATATACAGCAAAGTGAAGTGTGGAACAATAGGCTGTTAAACCTTTAAAATATGCCATTGCGAATTCCAAAAACTTCCTTCTTCCCCTAGCATAGAAAAAGGCTACATCTTTGATAAGTTTAAAATGCTTTACTTACAAATGCTCCAAAAGTCAGATTCATGTGCTTTTTTAGAAAGCATTCAGAAAAAGTTGCAGAGGCAGTAAAACTTGGTTTAGTTACAGTGGTGAAAATTCCTTAACCTAAACTCAGGAGAGCTTTGTAAGAGCCAAGTGGTTAAGCTGGAGCAATCAGCTCAGACCTCCTCACATGTTGAGCTTCTCAAGTAGATTGGGGAAACAAAGGCTCCATAGCCTAGTCCCTCCCAGGGTGAACTAGGCCTAACAGGACAGCTTACTCTATGGTTTTAACCCCTTCATGCATTAATTAGACTGAAGCATGTTGGTTATATGAGGCTGGTTATCCCACAGGCTGGAACTGCATAGCAGCCCTTCTGGGCAGCTTGACAATAAACAATACTTCCTCAGCCTAGGATACCTCCTGTGTGTGCCTGACTGCCCAACTGAGAATGCAGAAAGTTCCCACCTATCTGAGCAGGGCCCCTGTTACTTCTGTGTTGTATATACAGTAGCAATTTTTAAATTTTTAAACCACCAGTCCACTTAGTCTCCATTGACCTTGATTCAAGAAAATCAAACCCCGAGTAAGCACATGTACCCTGGAGTCTCTCGCTGCCTGGGTATTGCAATGGGGCACAACAATATGTTCTTATTGGGGGGTGGGGGTGGGGGATAGATGCACTGAAATGTACTTTCCCCCAGCAGTGGAGCTTGTGGTCCTTTTGGCCCTGTTTAGAAAATAAAATAAAAATCACCCAGTTATAAGCCAGACATGGAGAAACATCACACCCCAAATTATTACATTAGTCCCAAGTCCCAACCACCAATTGTTTGGGAACTGTCAAAGAGCTCGGCCAAAGCACTGGGTAGGAATGCCTTTGTTTAAGCATTTCTGTTGCAATTGAGTCATCAGGTTCAAAACAGTGAAGACAACAAAGAAACCTGCGGCGCCTTCAAGACTCTCCCACTCTCGACGTAGGCTGGGAGTGGTTGGCTCAGTAGAGAAAATAATTGTCCCTCTTTACTATAGAACTTGCCGTGCTTAATTCATCACCAGCGGCACTTTGTCAGAAGTGGGTCATACACACGCTGGTGGGATCTTGCGCTCATCTGATTCAAATCAATTTTCACTTGTGCTCTCTATAGTACCATGACATGCCGACTGCTAACTCTGCCTCGATTGACACTTTGGCCTCACTTTGTTTTTCTTTTAAAAAATATTTCTCTCTTCTTGTTATCCAGAACCTGAAAATGTTGATTTTGTAGTATTCGTGCCTTTATATCTTGAAGTGCAGTTATGCATGTGTTTTGTAGTTTCAAGCTCTTTTCCTTTAACTTTATTTTTTAAAAATAAGCTTAAAAGGAATGGGCAGAATTAACATACAAAGAAGAGCCTGCTGGATCAGGCCAATGGCCCATCTAGTCCAGCATATTGTTCTGATCAAGCAGATACCTATGGGAAACCCATGAACAGGATTTGAGCACAACAGCACTGTTCCCTTCTCCACCCCACCTCTAGTGGTTGCCAGCAACTGGTATTCAATTAAATAGTTTTCTGCTGAGGGCAGATGTGTAATAATTAATTATTGTACCTAGGGCAAGAGATGCACAACTGAACCGTGAAGCCTGGGTGGGGTCATGATCCGAAAGAAATCAATGACATGGAACAAACACAAAGCTAATGCCTGCCCCCCCAAGCCTTTTGTAGGATCAATTCTGTACCAGATTTGAAGTTTTGGGACATATTTGATTTGTTGTTGTTTAGTCTTGTCCAACTCTATGTGACCCCATGGACCAGAGCACGCCAGGTACTCCTGTCTTCCATTGCCTCCCGCAGTTTGGTCAAACTCACGTTAGTAGCTTCAAGAACACTGTCCAACCATCTCGTCCTCTATCATCCGCTTCTCTTTGTGCCCTCAATCTTTCCCAACATCAGGTCTTTTCTAGGGAGTCTTCTCTTCTCATGAGGTGGCAAAAGTATTGGAGCCTCAGCTTCACGATCTGTCCTTCCAGTGAGCACTCGGCTGATTTCATTCAGAATGGAGAGGTTTGATCTTCTTGCAGTCCATGGGACTCTCAAGAGTCTCCTCCAGCACCAGAATTCAAAAGCATCAATTCTTCGGCGATCAGCCTTCTTTATGGTCCAGCTCTTACTTCCATACATCACTACTGGGAAAACCATAGCTTTAATTATACGGACCTTTGTCAGCAAGGTGATGTCTCTGCTTTTTAAGATTTATTTGATTTACATTTCTTCTAACCTGGATTTTAGCAATTCAATATAAGCATAAAACATATGTATGCATTTTTAAATAGGCACTGTACATCTCACCAGAAATCCAGAGACTGAGCTATGTATAAGACCAAAAAATGAACAAGTGAATGGAGATTAAGGCCACAATCCATCTGTATCTGTGGGCAGCTATTCATAGAACAACTGAATGTCCTGCCTCACAGACATTAAAAGATTCAATGGATATATTATATATATTCTCATCTAATTACACATTCACATAGGCAACGTGGTAAAGACAACTTACTTGTGAAGATCTTTCTTGCTAGATCAGGGTTACTGTTTATTTCTCCATCAAGGTGTGTAAAGTGTACGATTTTCCACTTCAGAGACTCTGAAGCTAAGGTTCCTGGCCTCTGTGCTGTTTTTGAAAGCTCAGTCTATTTAGCTGAATGTACGTTATATGAATAGACTAATGGATATGACACTTTCTTATCACTGGAATCAGACGTTTGCTCTACTTTCTGAGCACATCTTTGAAGTAAGCAGTGGCACCAGTAGTTCTTTGAAACGGAAGTTTAGACTTGACCAGCCAAAGGGCTAATGAAGCTGAAATAGCCAATACATTTAATTTCATTTTTTTTTTTGTAAATAGCTGTGATGAAGTTTAGTGTGTACAGTTAAAAATTGAACCGTTCTGTTTATTCACAGTGAAATCAATGGACCTATGTGCTGGCTGGCAGAATTAAGAACACACACTGATATTATTAAACTAGCCTGGCAAGGGATGGAGGCTTTCTGCGCAGTTGGAATCCGGAAGTCAATTACACACACACACACACACACACACACACACACACCAATTACCAATGTAGAGGCAAATAAAATATGTGGAGAAAATGATTTCAGGGACAACAGAACTTTCTTGCAAACTACTTCAGGCCATGGGTAGAAGCACTGGCCTTTCAGAGTTCCCTCACTTTAAAAAATGATCTTTCCAGAAATTTAATTATTGAGAAGGACCTTTAGGTATAGCTAAATATGTCTACCAAAGCCATGTTCTTACTGCTGTTGAGAGTCTTTAGTAAGTGCTTCATATCAACACACATGAACTTACAAGGGAACAAATCTACCCAAATTAAAAAATTGTGACATACAAAATTGCAGAACTTCACAATTTAGCGCCTGGTGAAAGATTAAAAAATTAATGGTAATTTTCAGGACAGCATTGATTGAGTCTAAAGAACTGCAACAGCCTGGAATCATTTTGCTTGTACTAGGAATTGCCAGGCTGCTGCAAAAAAAAGTCTCTTCAATTTAGTGTCTTGTGCAGAATAATTTGCTAATGATGTCATGTTGTATAAATGCATGATTTTGCAAAATCAGCACAAGTTTAACACACTGGCGCTTAATCTCTTGTGATGGGAGAGCAGCATCTTACAGAGCTTGTACAGCCGAGGAAATACAATACTAAAATATAATAATGATAATGATAATGATAATAATGTTTTTAAAATGCAAGACAGTAGTGCCTAGAACACAGAGCACCTGGTGAGGCTACACACCCACATTGTATAACCTTCCCTGATGAAGCATTTATTACCTCACCGGAGTGCTTTTGTTTAAAAGGACACCCTCTGTGCAAAGGAGGATTCCAGTCTGGCTACTTACAGTGTAGCCACCACCCAAGCCATTTCCTTTTCAACTCCCTCCCTTCTCCAGTCTCCCAAAGTCCCAGCTGCATTTTCCAGTGCTGTGACTCTCACGAGAATTCATTGTAATCCGCATCAGTTTGCAGTTTACTTATTGAGCTGCGCAGCTCAGTAACTTTTAAAAATGGGCTTGTTTATAATATAGCGGCCTATATAAAGACGCTGGAGCCTGCTCGCTGACCTAGTGAGTCATCTTTCTGCGTGAAAGCTGAAATTCAGCTCAAGCATGGTCTCTTTAGCTAGGAATATCTAAAAACAGGTTACAAAGGAATTCCCATCAAGTAGGTTCAAGTGTCTTCAGTGAGCCTCGTTCTCAGGGAAGAATGCCTGAATTTCCCCTCTAAAACAAATTCAAGTGCATTCCAACAGAAACACAGTGGGCTTAATGGTTGGTCACAAGCTGACATTGTCTTATTTGAGACACTTGTTTCCCTCTGCCTGATGACAGGGCTGAATAAGGCAATATAATGCTGTGAAGGAACTCCCAGCGCGGCCATTCTGTCAGTTCCAGTTGGTAAACCATGCAGTGGGTGCAATTTGGTTTCAGCGTTTGAGCAAAATTACAACATAGCCTCTACTTCATATGTTGGGATCTCTGTGGTAAAACCTGACTTTCATAACATTATAACAGAGCATAATTCCTGCTTCGGATGAGGTCATTTTCTTTTCTTGGTAAGTGCAGTCTCAAGAAGATGGTACAGTCTCCTCCTAGGTATGCGGGTGGCACTGTGGTCTAAACCACTGAGCCTCTTGGGCTTGCCAGTCATAAGGTTGGCCAGTTTGAATCCACTTAACCGTGGTGAGTTCCCATTGCTCTGTCCCAGCTCCTGCCAACCTAGCAGTTTGAAAGCACGCCAGTGCAAGTAGATAAATAGGTACCGCTGTGGCAGGAAGGTAAATGGCATTTCCATTTACTCTGGTTTCCGTCACGGTGTTCCGTTGTGCCAGAAGCAGTTTAGTCCTGCTGGCCACATGACCTGGAAAGCTGTCTGTGGACAAACACTGGCTCCCTTGGCCTGAAGCGAGATGAGCGCTGCAACCCATAGTCGCCTTTGACTGGACTTAACTGTCCAGGGGTCCTTTACCTTTACAGTCTCCTTCTCTGCCTGCTGGATGGCTGACTCCAGAAGGCAGCATGGGGGTGACGGCCTTTGGCTTGTGAGGTGCCATGGGGCTCCATCTTGTCCCTCAGGCTCTTAGCATCTGGATTATATATGAAGCCACTGGTGGAAAAAGAAATCAGGAGGTTTGCGCATCGTGTCATCACATAGCTCTGCCTCTCTTTTCCACTTTTGACTTCACCAGGGGCAAGCAAGGGACACAGGTGGTGCTGTGGGTTAAACCACAGAGCCTAGGGCTTGCTGATCGGAAGGTCGGTGGTTCGAATCCCCGCGACGGGCTGAGCTCCCGTTGCTCGGTCCCTGCTCCTGCCAACCTAGCAGTTTGAAAGCACATCAAAGTGCAAATAGATAAATAGGTACCGCTCCTGCGGGAAGGTAAACGGCATTTCCGTGCGCTGCTCTGGTTCACCAGAAGCGGCTTAGTCCTGCTGGCCACATGACCCGGAAGCTGTACGCCGGCTCCCTCGGCCAATAAAGCGAGATGAGCGCCGCAACCCCAGAGTGGGCTACAACTGGACCTAATGGTCAGGGGTCCCTTTACCTTTACCTTTACTGAATGGCACTTAGTCCTGGGGACTTGAGGCACCGCAATGTGAAGGTTTGGTCAACTACCAGATAAGGGCTCCACATGAATAAAGGGACACTCTTGAGACAAGGTGCTTTTTGCTAGTAGATCATTTCCTTATGTAAGACCGATCGCCTGAAACTGTGCTGTGTGGGACTCTGAGGCTCAGGCTTAAAATCCTTTGGTTCTAGAAACAGGGTACTGGAACAAGAACTATGCACATGACCCGGAAGCTGTACGCCGGCTCTCTTGGCCAATAAAGCAAGATGAGCGCCACAACCCCAGAGTCGTCCACGACTGGACCTAATGGTTAGGGGTTCCTTTACCTTTACCTAGCGGCAAGCACAGCATGTGTCAGGGACATGCCCAGCAGAGAGGAATCTCCAGAGGAAGAGGAATTGGCTGCACCTGAGTCTCCAACTTCAGAGGAGGAGGAATTGGCTGCAC
>NW_028153397.1:0-66000 GCF_964106915.1 Podarcis gaigeae
GGACGCCCTTGGGGCAGGGAGGAAGGGCATTTGGGACGCACGCCAGCGAGAGGACTGCCTCCCTTCCCCAAGGAGGCGGCGCGCGCTCGATCCATGCCTCCGCTGGGAGGGGGACTGGAGGCCGTGCGCTTTCTACTCCAGAAAACTCAGCAAAGCGGAGCAGAACTACACCATTTGGGACAGGGAGTTGCTGGCCATACATGCAGCCTTCAAGGCGTGGCGGCACTTCCTCGTCGGAGCCAAGCACACGGTGCAGGTCCCCACAGACCATAAGAACTTGGAGTACTGGCGCACGGCGAGGTTCCTGAACCAGCGACACATCCGCTGGGCGGAGTTCTTTGCAGATTTCGACTTCAGAATTGAGTACATCCCAGGAAACAGCAACGTCTTGGCGGACGCGCTGTCCAGAAAACCGCAGTATCTGGAGGCAGAGGCACCGGCGGCGGCCAAGCACATTTTCACACCACAGGCGTGGGCATGCGCGTCAGCCACGGTGGACCTGGACGCGGTGCGCCGCGCGCTGCAAACGGACTCGTTCGCCCGAGCCAAGATGGAGGAGGTGTGCAGTGGCAAGGCGAGGGGCGACGAATTCCAAGTGCGAGACGGCCTGCTCCTACGCAAGGGAGTCCTCTACGTACCAGGAGACAGCCTCCGCGCGAAGGTCCTGCAACAGCTGCACGACGCGCCCAGCGCGGGGCACTTCGGCAAGGAGAAGACGGTGGACTTAGTAGCCAGAGACTTTTGGTGGCCTAAGATGCGGGGGGATGTCGCGGACTATGTCAATAGGTGCGACACCTGCCAAAGGGCTAAGCCTGTGCACCAGCCGCCGGCGGGCCTGTTGGAACCGCTACAGACACCGTTCGTACCGTGGGAGAGGGTGGCCCTGGACTTTGTCACAGATCTACCCAGCTCAAGGGGCAAGACGGCAGTGCTCGTGGTAGTGGACCTGTTCACCAAGATGGCCCACTTCATTCCGTGCGCGAAGGTGGCCACGGCCGAGCAGACCGCTAAGATGTTCATAGACCACGTGTTCAAGGTGCACGGCCTACCACGGTCTATTTTGTCCGACCGGGGGCGCCAGTTCATCTCCAACTTCTGGCAAAAGCTGATGGGATTCCTGAACGTCAAGGTCAGCCTGGCGTCGGCGAGACACCCGCAAACTAACGGGCAGGCGGAAAGGGTCAACGCCATCATGCAGCAGTACCTGAGATGCTACGCGAACCAGCAGCCATCGACCTGGGTGGACTATCTACCGTTGGCCGAGTTTGCCTACAACAACACGAAGCACGGGTCCACGGGGGTGACCCCATTTTTCGCCAACTACGGGAGGCATCCCAGAACCTTCCCGGGTCTGGACACAGTGCGGGAGGGGGAGCCACAGGGAGCAGAGGAAGTGGCAGCGGAGTTGCAGGAGATCCACGAGCAGCTCAGGAGGCAGTTAGAGTTGGCAAAACAGGCTTACAAAGTGCAGGCAGATCGACACAGGAGGGTTGGGGAGGACATCCAGGTGGGAGACTGGGTCTGGTTGGCAGCACAAGCAGTTCCAGCCAGATCGTTAGCCAAGAAGAAACTAGGGCACAAGCAGCTAGGGCCTTACCAAGTAGAGGCGCAGATCAACCCAGTGGCCTTCCGGTTGACACTCCCGGAGGGTTCCAGAATGCACCCGGTCTTTCATAGATCAGTGCTCACGCCCTACAGAGAGCCCCACAGGTTTCAAGCACCGGGGAAGGCGCCAGACCCGCTCAGAGAAGCGCCCAAAAAAGGGGGGTCGCCGAAAGGGGAGCCACTTAATGAAGCCACTGAGATTTTAGACTCAAGGTGGGGGGAGGACGGGATTGAATATCTTCTCGCCACAGAGGACACCCCGGCCAGCGCCAACAGGTGGGTGCCGGATTACGCAGTGGAAGAGCAGTTGCTCAAGGAAGAATTCCACACACTTTTCCCGCACAAGCCTATGCCGGCGGGCTTTTTCGAGGATTGTTTGTTCACACCCACACTCTCGGCCAGCACTTTCCGGGGTTTCTCGTCAGCTGAGGACTCGGCTCCGGGAGGCAGCTCTCCGGAGGGATCACTTTCAGGTTTTGGCACGGGGGGATCTTATTGGTGGGAGGACCAACCCGAAGTGGGCTGGCGCAGAGACATGCCGAAGGGGCCCTGGGAGGTGGACCCCCATCAAGCAACAGGGGGAGGAGGGCTCTTGGGTGATTTGGGGTCGAGCGCAGATTTTGAGCACACCGCGCAGGAGATGGAAGCGGAGGAGGTCGTCGTCGACGAGCCCATGGGGGACTTCCCGGACTTATCTCGATGGTTGCAAGCCTCAGGGGACGAGCTGTATCCTGGACTCACCCCTACAACAATGGAGCACCCGGAACACGCACCGGAAGAGGGGGAGGGGGGAAGGGGGGGCTTCGAGGGGGGGATGGATGTCAGGGGTTCAGAAGGAGAGACACAGGAGGGGGAGCAAATGGAGAGTGAGGAGGAGGAGTACGAGGGGGGCGCAGGAAGTGACAGTGGCCAGAGTTATTCCACAAGCCTCTCTAGCGAATCGGAGGACTCACAGAAGGGAGCGCCGGTGGCCAGAGCAAGGGAGATTCCAAGGGAGAAACCTCAAGAGGGAGGGGCCAGTGTCTCTCCTTCTGAACCCCTGACAGGTGTGCACCAGAATCACCTCCAACCAAAGCAAAAAGGTGTTTGGGGTTCCATCCACTTAAAATGAAAGAAGATAAAGCTCTGATTGGTTTTGTTGCAAATTGGTGTTTTTCTGGTTAGAATGCACATTCACCCAAAAATCTCAGAGTGAAATGTTTCTTAACAGCCGTAATCAAGCATAGGTGTTTTGGTTCCATGTCAATAGAAAGCAGACGAAAATGTTTGCATTGTTCTTTCCATGTTCTTTCCAAGCACAAATAGCCAAGCGAAGAATTTTGGATTTCGCTTATTTCAAATCGTGTTCCGTGGTGTTATTGCTCATTAACCCAGAAATCGCAAAGTATGTGTGTTGTTGTTGTTTAGTCGTTTAGTTGTGTCCGACTCTTCGTGACCCCATGGACCAGAGAACGAGTCCCAAATAATACAAAACCGTCTTTTCGCTTCCGTATGCGTAGAAAGAAGACGAATAAGCTTTGATAGGACTTATTTCAATTCGCATGGGGTTTTATGGGTGTGCACCAGAATCACCTCCAACCAAAGCAAAAAGGTGTTTGGGGTTCCATCCACTTAAAATGAAAGAAGATAAAGCTCTGATTTTTTGCAAATTGGTGTTTTTCTGGTTAGAATGCACATTCACCCAAAAATCTCAGAGTGAAATGTTTCTTAACAGCCGTAATCAAGCATAGGTGTTTTGGTTCCATGTCAATAGAAAGCAGACGAAAATGTTTGCATTGTTCTTTCCAAGCACAAATAGCAAAGCGAAGTGTAATGAGCCTATACCTCCCCAAACAGGTAGTTTTGCGTTCCAGCTACATAGAATGAAGAATTTTGGATTTCGTTTATTTCAAATCGTGTTCCGTGAATGCTCATTAACCCAGAAATCGCAAAGTATGTGTAATGAGTCCCAAATAACACAAAACCGTCTTTTCGCTTCCATATGCGTAGAAAGAAGACGAATAAGCTTTGAAAGGACTTATTTCAATTCGCATGGGGTTTTATGGGTGTGCACCAGAATCACCTCCAACCAAAGCAAAAAGGTGTTTGGGGTTCCATCCACTTAAAATGAAAGAAGATAAAGCTCTGATTGGTTTTGTTGCAAATTGGTGTTTTTCTGGTTAGAATGCACATTCACCCAAAAATCTCAGAGTGAAATGTTTCTTAACAGCCGTAATCAAGCATAGGTCTTTTGGTTCCATGTCAATAGAAAGCAGACGAAAATGTTTGGATTGTTCTTTCCATGTTCTTTCCACCCACAAATAGCAAAGCGAAGTCTAATGAGCCTAAACTTCCCCAAACTGGTTGTTTTGCGTTCCAGCTACATAGAAAGAATAATTTTGGATTTCGCTTCTTTCAGATCGTGTTCCGTGGTGTTAATGCTCATTAACCCAGAAATCGCAAAGTATGTGTAATGAGTCCCAATTAAAACAAAACCGTCTTTTCGCTTCTGTCAGGGGTTCAGAAGGAGAGACACAGGAGGGGGAGCAAATGGAGAGTGAGGAGGAGGAGTACGAGGGGGGCGCAGGCAGTGACAGTGGCCAGAGTTATTCCACAAGCCTCTCTAGCGAATCGGAGGACTCACAGAAGGGAGCGCCGGTGGCCAGAGCAAGGGAGATTCCAAGGGAGAAACCTCAAGAGGCAGGGGCCAGCGGGGAGTCCCTGAACAGCAGCTGGAGATCAGGGCCAGCGTCTCCACCAGAGCGCAGTGGGGAGGGGGAGTCCCAGGAGTCGGGACCAGTGTCCTCACCACCAGAGGGAGGAGAGGAGTCAGGTTTGGCAACACCCACATCAGGAAGCGGGGAAACGGTCAGAAGGAAAGTCACCGGCTGGGCGCGCGCGCCAAGTTCAAATGTACAGGAGCGCGGCACAGCGGGGAGCCCGGGAAGGGAGCCAGGTCCTAAAGCCCGCCGGAGGGAGGGGCAAGACTCAGGAGGCTCCGCGTCAGAGGAGTCCAGGAAGGAGGGAACCCCAGAGGGCAGAAGGACCCAACGCAGGAAAGAGCAGCGCAAGAGGTGGAGCCGGGCTAGAATCTTAAACTGGTGTGGGTGGAGCAGTGAGTCAGAGGGGACTTAGCCGGTCTAGCGTTAAGACGTGGGCCTGCGCGCCCAGAGCTTGGAAATGGAAACTAAACTTCAATAAAGACTTTTGTATATAATATCCACTGGGCGTTGGTCCTCTGTGAGCTGGGACCTAGCGGCAGTCCTGACAGTAAGTCCCCTCTCCATTTTCACCAATTTTGCAACCTCGTGGAGTGCGGGAAAGCAGCGAGGGGTGAAGATTGGTGCTTCGCGAGCTCACGAAAAACAGGGAAATGACTACCGAAGAGAGGATAGCGAGTTTGCAAAACGCAGTGACGCAGTTGACTGCAGAAATTGCGGCTTCCAGAAAGAAAGAACAGGAAGCAGCTGATGCCTGCCAGGATCTGCGAACCAGGTTAGAAGTGCTAAGTACACAGTGGCTACCCGCCACCAGACCAGAAGGGATTGGGCTGGGAAACAGAGGAGGGAGCCTGGTATCTCACTTCAATGGGGACCTGCAGGAGTATCCTAACTTCAGAGCAGATGTGATTTATGCATTGCAGCTGCTTGACAAAGACTTTAAAAATGAGGAAGAGAGAGTGGGATTTATTATTTCGCATTTACGGGGGGAGGCAAAATCGTGGCTGCGCAATCTATGGAGAGACAAGGATCCAGCCCTCCAAAATGCGGCTGCCTTCATTAAAGTGATGGATGCGTGTTTTTTATCTGAGATTGATGTGGATATCGCTAGGAGGGAGATTCACGGACTAAGACAAGGTAAAGCCACTGTGAGGCAATATCATTCACGTTTTTTCGGATTGGTGAATGTACTAGCCTGGGAGAAAGAATCGCCTGCCGTCAGAGACCTGTTCTGGGAGGGGTTGAGCGGAGCTGTGAAAGACGAGATCGCAAGGGGGGGAAGACCCCAAACCACCAAGGAAGTGGTGGAACGGGCACTTTCCATTGGGGTTCGGTTGGAAGGACGCCCTTGGGGCAGGGAGGAAGGGCATTTGGGACGCACGCCAGCGAGAGGACTGCCTCCCTTCCCCAAGGAGGCGGCGCGCGCTCGATCCATGCCTCCGCTGGGAGGGGGACTGGAGGCCGTGCGCTTTCTACTCCAGAAAACTCAGCAAAGCGGAGCAGAACTACACCATTTGGGACAGGGAGTTGCTGGCCATACATGCAGCCTTCAAGGCGTGGCGGCACTTCCTCGTCGGAGCCAAGCACACGGTGCAGGTCCCCACAGACCATAAGAACTTGGAGTACTGGCGCACGGCGAGGTTCCTGAACCAGCGACACATCCGCTGGGCGGAGTTCTTTGCAGATTTCGACTTCAGAATTGAGTACATCCCAGGAAACAGCAACGTCTTGGCGGACGCGCTGTCCAGAAAACCGCAGTATCTGGAGGCAGAGGCACCGGCGGCGGCCAAGCACATTTTCACACCACAGGCGTGGGCATGCGCGTCAGCCACGGTGGACCTGGACGCGGTGCGCCGCGCGCTGCAAACGGACTCGTTCGCCCGAGCCAAGATGGAGGAGGTGTGCAGTGGCAAGGCGAGGGGCGACGAATTCCAAGTGCGAGACGGCCTGCTCCTACGCAAGGGAGTCCTCTACGTACCAGGAGACAGCCTCCGCGCGAAGGTCCTGCAACAGCTGCACGACGCGCCCAGCGCGGGGCACTTCGGCAAGGAGAAGACGGTGGACTTAGTAGCCAGAGACTTTTGGTGGCCTAAGATGCGGGGGGATGTCGCGGACTATGTCAATAGGTGCGACACCTGCCGAAGGGCTAAGCCTGTGCACCAGCCGCCGGCGGGCCTGTTGGAACCGCTACAGACACCGTTCGTACCGTGGGAGAGGGTGGCCCTGGACTTTGTCACAGATCTACCCAGCTCAAGGGGCAAGACGGCAGTGCTCGTGGTAGTGGACCTGTTCACCAAGATGGCCCACTTCATTCCGTGCGCGAAGGTGGCCACGGCCGAGCAGACCGCTAAGATGTTCATAGACCACGTGTTCAAGGTGCACGGCCTACCACGGTCTATTTTGTCCGACCGGGGGCGCCAGTTCATCTCCAACTTCTGGCAAAAGCTGATGGGATTCCTGAACGTTAAGGTCAGCCTGGCGTCGGCGAGACACCCGCAAACTAACGGGCAGGCGGAAAGGGTCAACGCCATCATGCAGCAGTACCTGAGATGCTACGCGAACCAGCAGCCATCGACCTGGGTGGACTATCTACCGTTGGCCGAGTTTGCCTACAACAACACGAAGCACGGGTCCACGGGGGTGACCCCATTTTTCGCCAACTACGGGAGGCATCCCAGAACCTTCCCGGGTCTGGACACAGTGTGGGAGGGGGAGCCACAGGGAGCAGAGGAAGTGGCAGCGGAGTTGCAGGAGATCCACGAGCAGCTCAGGAGGCAGTTAGAGTTGGCAAAACAGGCTTACAAAGTGCAGGCAGATCGACACAGGAGGGTTGGGGAGGACATCCAGGTGGGAGACTGGGTCTGGTTGGCAGCACAAGCAGTTCCAGCCAGATCGTTAGCCAAGAAGAAACTAGGGCACAAGCAGCTAGGGCCTTACCAAGTAGAGGCGCAGATCAACCCAGTGGCCTTCCGGTTGACACTCCCGGAGGGTTCCAGAATGCACCCGGTCTTTCATAGATCAGTGCTCACGCCCTACAGAGAGCCCCACAGGTTTCAAGCACCGGGGAAGGCGCCAGACCCGCTCAGAGAAGCGCCCAAAAAAGGGGGGTCGCCGAAAGGGGAGCCACTTAATGAAGCCACTGAGATTTTAGACTCAAGGTGGGGGGAGGACGGGATTGAATATCTTCTCGCCACAGAGGACACCCCGGCCAGCGCCAACAGGTGGGTGCCGGATTACGCAGTGGAAGAGCAGTTGCTCAAGGAAGAATTCCACACACTTTTCCCGCACAAGCCTATGCCGGCGGGCTTTTTCGAGGATTGTTTGTTCACACCCACACTCTCGGCCAGCACTTTCCGGGGTTTCTCGTCAGCTGAGGACTCGGCTCCGGGAGGCAGCTCTCCGGAGGGATCACTTTCAGGTTTTGGCACGGGGGGATCTTATTGGTGGGAGGACCAACCCGAAGTGGGCTGGCGCAGAGACATGCCGAAGGGGCCCTGGGAGGTGGACCCCCATCAAGCAACAGGGGGAGGAGGGCTCTTGGGTGATTTGGGGTCGAGCGCAGATTTCGAGCACACCGCGCAGGAGATGGAAGCGGAGGAGGTCGTCGTCGACGAGCCCATGGGGGACTTCCCGGACTTATCTCGATGGTTGCAAGCCTCAGGGGACGAGCTGTATCCTGGACTCACCCCTACAACAATGGAGCACCCGGAACACGCACCGGAAGAGGGGGAGGGGGGAAGGGGGGGCTTCGAGGGGGGGATGGATGTCAGGGGTTCAGAAGGAGAGACACAGGAGGGGGAGCAAATGGAGAGTGAGGAGGAGGAGTACGAGGGGGGCGCAGGAAGTGACAGTGGCCAGAGTTATTCCACAAGCCTCTCTAGCGAATCGGAGGACTCACAGAAGGGAGCGCCGGTGGCCAGAGCAAGGGAGATTCCAAGGGAGAAACCTCAAGAGGGAGGGGCCAGTGTCTCTCCTTCTGAACCCCTGACAGGTGTGCACCAGAATCACCTCCAACCAAAGCAAAAAGGTGTTTGGGGTTCCATCCACTTAAAATGAAAGAAGATAAAGCTCTGATTGGTTTTGTTGCAAATTGGTGTTTTTCTGGTTAGAATGCACATTCACCCAAAAATCTCAGAGTGAAATGTTTCTTAACAGCCGTAATCAAGCATAGGTGTTTTGGTTCCATGTCAATAGAAAGCAGACGAAAATGTTTGCATTGTTCTTTCCATGTTCTTTCCAAGCACAAATAGCCAAGCGAAGAATTTTGGATTTCGCTTATTTCAAATCGTGTTCCGTGGTGTTATTGCTCATTAACCCAGAAATCGCAAAGTATGTGTGTTGTTGTTGTTTAGTCGTTTAGTTGTGTCCGACTCTTCGTGACCCCATGGACCAGAGAACGAGTCCCAAATAATACAAAACCGTCTTTTCGCTTCCGTATGCGTAGAAAGAAGACGAATAAGCTTTGATAGGACTTATTTCAATTCGCATGGGGTTTTATGGGTGTGCACCAGAATCACCTCCAACCAAAGCAAAAAGGTGTTTGGGGTTCCATCCACTTAAAATGAAAGAAGATAAAGCTCTGATTTTTTGCAAATTGGTGTTTTTCTGGTTAGAATGCACATTCACCCAAAAATCTCAGAGTGAAATGTTTCTTAACAGCCGTAATCAAGCATAGGTGTTTTGGTTCCATGTCAATAGAAAGCAGACGAAAATGTTTGCATTGTTCTTTCCAAGCACAAATAGCAAAGCGAAGTGTAATGAGCCTATACCTCCCCAAACAGGTAGTTTTGCGTTCCAGCTACATAGAATGAAGAATTTTGGATTTCGTTTATTTCAAATCGTGTTCCGTGAATGCTCATTAACCCAGAAATCGCAAAGTATGTGTAATGAGTCCCAAATAACACAAAACCGTCTTTTCGCTTCCATATGCGTAGAAAGAAGACGAATAAGCTTTGAAAGGACTTATTTCAATTCGCATGGGGTTTTATGGGTGTGCACCAGAATCACCTCCAACCAAAGCAAAAAGGTGTTTGGGGTTCCATCCACTTAAAATGAAAGAAGATAAAGCTCTGATTGGTTTTGTTGCAAATTGGTGTTTTTCTGGTTAGAATGCACATTCACCCAAAAATCTCAGAGTGAAATGTTTCTTAACAGCCGTAATCAAGCATAGGTCTTTTGGTTCCATGTCAATAGAAAGCAGACGAAAATGTTTGGATTGTTCTTTCCATGTTCTTTCCACCCACAAATAGCAAAGCGAAGTCTAATGAGCCTAAACTTCCCCAAACTGGTTGTTTTGCGTTCCAGCTACATAGAAAGAATAATTTTGGATTTCGCTTCTTTCAGATCGTGTTCCGTGGTGTTAATGCTCATTAACCCAGAAATCGCAAAGTATGTGTAATGAGTCCCAATTAAAACAAAACCGTCTTTTCGCTTCTGTCAGGGGTTCAGAAGGAGAGACACAGGAGGGGGAGCAAATGGAGAGTGAGGAGGAGGAGTACGAGGGGGGCGCAGGCAGTGACAGTGGCCAGAGTTATTCCACAAGCCTCTCTAGCGAATCGGAGGACTCACAGAAGGGAGCGCCGGTGGCCAGAGCAAGGGAGATTCCAAGGGAGAAACCTCAAGAGGCAGGGGCCAGCGGGGAGTCCCTGAACAGCAGCTGGAGATCAGGGCCAGCGTCTCCACCAGAGCGCAGTGGGGAGGGGGAGTCCCAGGAGTCGGGACCAGTGTCCTCACCACCAGAGGGAGGAGAGGAGTCAGGTTTGGCAACACCCACATCAGGAAGCGGGGAAACGGTCAGAAGGAAAGTCACCGGCTGGGCGCGCGCGCCAAGTTCAAATGTACAGGAGCGCGGCACAGCGGGGAGCCCGGGAAGGGAGCCAGGTCCTAAAGCCCGCCGGAGGGAGGGGCAAGACTCAGGAGGCTCCGCGTCAGAGGAGTCCAGGAAGGAGGGAACCCCAGAGGGCAGAAGGACCCAACGCAGGAAAGAGCAGCGCAAGAGGTGGAGCCGGGCTAGAATCTTAAACTGGTGTGGGTGGAGCAGTGAGTCAGAGGGGACTTAGCCGGTCTAGCGTTAAGACGTGGGCCTGCGCGCCCAGAGCTTGGAAATGGAAACTAAACTTCAATAAAGACTTTTGTATATAATATCCACTGGGCGTTGGTCCTCTGTGAGCTGGGACCTAGCGGCAGTCCTGACAGTAAGTCCCCTCTCCATTTTCACCAATTTTGCAACCTCGTGGAGTGCGGGAAAGCAGCGAGGGGTGAAGATTGGTGCTTCGCGAGCTCACGAAAAACAGGGAAATGACTACCGAAGAGAGGATAGCGAGTTTGCAAAACGCAGTGACGCAGTTGACTGCAGAAATTGCGGCTTCCAGAAAGAAAGAACAGGAAGCAGCTGCTGCCTGCCAGGATCTGCGAACCAGGTTAGAAGTGCTAAGTACACAGAGGCTACCCGCCACCAGACCAGAAGGGATTGGGCTGGGAAACAGAGGAGGGAGCCTGGTATCTCACTTCCATGGGGACCTGCAGGAGTATCCTAACTTCAGAGCAGATGTGATTTATGCATTGCAGCTGCTTGACAAAGACTTTAAAAATGAGGAAGAGAGAGTGGGATTTATTATTTTGTATGTACGGGGGGAGGCAAAATCGTGGCTGCGCAATCTATGGAGAGACAAGGATCCAGCCCTCCAAAATGCGGCTGCCTTCATTAAAGTGATGGATGCGTGTTTTTTATCTGAGATTGATGTGGATATCGCTAGGAGGGAGATTCACGGACTAAGACAAGGTAAAGCCACTGTGAGGCAATATCATTCACGTTTTTTCGGATTGGTGAATGTACTAGCCTGGGAGAAAGAATCGCCTGCCGTCAGAGACCTGTTCTGGGAGGGGTTGAGCGGAGCTGTGAAAGACGAGATCGCAAGGGGGGGAAGACCCCAAACCACCAAGGAAGTGGTGGAACGGGCACTCTCCATTGGGGTTCGGTTGGAAGGACGCCCTTGGAGCAGGGAGGAAGGGCATTTGGGACGCACGCCAGCGAGAGGACTGCCTCCCTTCCCCAAGGAGGCGGCGCGCGCTCGATCCATGCCTCCGCTGGGAGGGGGAGAGGAGCCGATGGAGATAGGTGGTGCTAAGGCTCACTCCACAGTCGGAGCCCTAACTCCGGGAGCAGTCAAGATGAAGCCTCCTAGAGGAACCAGGAAGTGCTACATCTGCGACAGTGCTCAGCATATGGCAAAAGAGTGTCCCCAGCGGTTTCACAAGCATACTGCAGCCGCAGCGACAGTAACAGACGCAATTCAGCAGAGGGAGTCGCAGCAGGAAAACTCCACTGTCTGGCTGGAGATGGCGTCTCTGGGGACCAGCCAGACAAGTCAGTGAAGCAATCCCCAGGGATCTTACAGCCCACCGACCCCCTCCCACCCAAACCAGTAGTGCAGCTCACCGCATCCCTTCAGCTCCCCAATGGGCTACTTGTGGAAATTCCCATCACCATCGACTCGGGGAGCAATGCAGATTTTATAGACATGCAGTTCCTCCAGCAACATGGCATAGCCCTTCTGCCAGCGGCGGTACCTCTGAAAGTCGTCACAGTGGACGGCAGGGAGCTACTGGGAGGGCAAGTGCTACAGCAGACGCCGCCAATGGTGATGCGCATTGGAAACCACCGTGAGGTCATCAGCTTCAACGTCACCCGCCTGTCAGACACGCCCATAGTGTTGGGAATGAGTTGGCTGGATAGGCACAGCCCGGCATTAGCTTGGTACCAGCGGCAACTGACCTTCGGCTCCTCTTACTGCGCAGAACACTGCATCCTGGCGGACTTGGAAGATGAGGGGCACAAGGATGGACCACAGCTGAACTTGGGCATGTTGCAAGCGGTGCCTAACAAATACAAGGAGTTTTTGGAGGTCTTCTGCGAGAAAGAGGCGGATAAGCTGCCACCCCACAGACCCTACGACTGCAAGATCGACCTCCTGCCCGGGGCGACGCTCCCGACGGGGAAACTGTACTCCATGTCTGAGGATGAATTGCAAGAGCTCAGGGAGTTCATAGATCACAACCTGAAGCGGGGATTCATCCGGGAGTCCAAGGCGGCAGGAGGCAGTCCCGTGTTCTTTGTAAAGAAGCGGGACACGCCCCAAAAGAGGCTGGTCGTTGATTTCCGCTTCTTGAACCTCAAGACCAAGCCCTCAGCCTTCCCTATGCCCAAGATCGATGACCTGCTGGCGACGGTGAGGAAGGGTCGCATCTTTACCAAGTTGGATCTGCGCGGAGCGTACAATCTCATTCGCGTACGGGAAGGCGACGAGTGGAAAACAACCATGTTTACGCCGCTGGGCACTTATGAATACAGAGTTATGCCTTTTGGATTAAAAAATGGTTCCCACTGCTTTCAAGCCTTCATGCATCATGTCTTGGCGGGTCTCCTCTACAAGAAGTGCGTCTGCTTCCTGGATGACATCCTAATCTTCTCGGAATCGCCGGAGGCTCACGAGAGAGATGTTAGGGAAGTTCTGCAGAGGCTGCGGGAGCACAGGCTGTACGCCAAGCTGGAGAAGTGCCAGTTCGACAAGACGGAGGTGGATTTCTTGGGCTACAAACTGTCCGATAAGGGACTGGCTATGGACGGTGCCAAGGTACGTGCAGTACTGGATTGGAAGAGCCCACGCAATAGGAAGGAAGTACAGAGGTTTGTCGGTTTTGCCAACTTTTATCGCAAGTTCATCAAGGGTGTCGCCATGCAGACAGCGGCCATCACCGACACCCTCAGTTCCAAGAAGAAGAGGTTCATCTGGACGGAGCAGGCAGAGCAGTCCTTTCAGAAGCTCAAGCAGCTCTTCGCTTCCGAAGAGAACCTACTGCACGTAAATCCCAGCAGGCCCATGAGAGTGGAGACGGACGCCTCAGACAGGGCCGTGGGAGCCGTTCTGTTGCAGCAAGACCACCAGGGGGACTGGAGGCCGTGCGCTTTCTACTCCAGAAAACTCAGCAAAGCGGAGCAGAACTACACCATTTGGGACAGGGAGTTGCTGGCCATACATGCAGCCTTCAAGGCGTGGCGGCACTTCCTCGTCGGAGCCAAGCACACGGTGCAGGTCCGCACAGACCATAAGAACTTGGAGTACTGGCGCACGGCGAGGTTCCTGAACCAGCAACACATCCGCTGGGCGGAGTTCTTTGCAGATTTCGACTTCAGAATTGAGTACATCCCAGGAAACAGCAACGTCTTGGCGGACGCGCTGTCCAGAAAACCGCAGTATCTGGAGGCAGAGGCACCGGCGGCGGCCAAGCACATTTTCACACCACAGGCGTGGGCATGCGCGTCAGCCACGGTGGACCTGGACGCGGTGCGCCGCGCGCTGCAAACGGACTCGTTCGCCCGAGCCAAGATGGAGGAGGTGTGCAGTGGCAAGGCGAGGGGCGACGAATTCCAAGTGCGAGACGGCCTGCTCCTACGCAAGGGAGTCCTCTACGTACCAGGAGACAGCCTCCGCGCGAAGGTCCTGCAACAGCTGCACGACGCGCCCAGCGCGGGGCACTTCGGCAAGGAGAAGACGGTGGACTTAGTAGCCAGAGACTTTTGGTGGCCTAAGATGCGGGGGGATGTCGCGGACTATGTCAATAGGTGCGACACCTGCCAAAGGGCTAAGCCTGTGCACCAGCCGCCGGCGGGCCTGTTGGAACCGCTACAGACACCGTTCGTACCGTGGGAGAGGGTGGCCCTGGACTTTGTCACAGATCTACCCAGCTCAAGGGGCAAGACGGCAGTGCTCGTGGTAGTGGACCTGTTCACCAAGATGGCCCACTTCATTCCGTGCGCGAAGGTGGCCACGGCCGAGCAGACCGCTAAGATGTTCATAGACCACGTGTTCAAGGTGCACGGCCTACCACGGTCTATTTTGTCCGACCGGGGGCGCCAGTTCATCTCCAACTTCTGGCAAAAGCTGATGGGATTCCTGAACGTCAAGGTCAGCCTGGCGTCGGCGAGACACCCGCAAACTAACGGGCAGGCGGAAAGGGTCAACGCCATCATGCAGCAGTACCTGAGATGCTACGCGAACCAGCAGCCATCGACCTGGGTGGACTATCTACCGTTGGCCGAGTTTGCCTACAACAACACGAAGCACGGGTCCACGGGGGTGACCCCATTTTTCGCCAACTACGGGAGGCATCCCAGAACCTTCCCGGGTCTGGACACAGTGCGGGAGGGGGAGCCACAGGGAGCAGAGGAAGTGGCAGCGGAGTTGCAGGAGATCCACGAGCAGCTCAGGAGGCAGTTAGAGTTGGCAAAACAGGCTTACAAAGTGCAGGCAGATCGACACAGGAGGGTTGGGGAGGACATCCAGGTGGGAGACTGGGTCTGGTTGGCAGCACAAGCAGTTCCAGCCAGATCGTTAGCCAAGAAGAAACTAGGGCACAAGCAGCTAGGGCCTTACCAAGTAGAGGCGCAGATCAACCCAGTGGCCTTCCGGTTGACACTCCCGGAGGGTTCCAGAATGCACCCGGTCTTTCATAGATCAGTGCTCACGCCCTACAGAGAGCCCCACAGGTTTCAAGCACCGGGGAAGGCGCCAGACCCGCTCAGAGAAGCGCCCAAAAAAGGGGGGTCGCCGAAAGGGGAGCCACTTAATGAAGCCACTGAGATTTTAGACTCAAGGTGGGGGGAGGACGGGATTGAATATCTTCTCGCCACAGAGGACACCCCGGCCAGCGCCAACAGGTGGGTGCCGGATTACGCAGTGGAAGAGCAGTTGCTCAAGGAAGAATTCCACACACTTTTCCCGCACAAGCCTATGCCGGCGGGCTTTTTCGAGGATTGTTTGTTCACACCCACACTCTCGGCCAGCACTTTCCGGGGTTTCTCGTCAGCTGAGGACTCGGCTCCGGGAGGCAGCTCTCCGGAGGGATCACTTTCAGGTTTTGGCACGGGGGGATCTTATTGGTGGGAGGACCAACCCGAAGTGGGCTGGCGCAGAGACATGCCGAAGGGGCCCTGGGAGGTGAACCCCATCAAGCAACAGGGGGAGGAGGGCTCTTGGGTGATTTGGGGTCGAGCGCAGATTTCGAGCACACCGCGCAGGAGATGGAAGCGGAGGAGGTCGTCGTCGACGAGCCCATGGGGGACTTCCCGGACTTATCTCGATGGTTGCAAGCCTCAGGGGACGAGCTGTATCCTGGACTCACCCCTACAACAATGGAGCACCCGGAACCCGCACTGGAAGAGGGGGAGGGGGGAAGGGGGGGCTTCGAGGGGGGGATGGATGTCAGGGGTTCAGAAGGAGAGACACAGGAGGGGGAGCAAATGGAGAGTGAGGAGGAGGAGTACGAGGGGGGCGCAGGCAGTGACAGTGGCCAGAGTTATTCCACAAGCCTCTCTAGCGAATCGGAGGACTCACAGAAGGGAGGGCCGGTGGCCAGAGCAAGGGAGATTCCAAGGGAGAAACCTCAAGAGGGAGGGGCCAGCGGGGAGTCCCTGAACAGCAGCTGGAGATCAGGGCCAGCATCTCCACCAGAGCGCAGTGGGGAGGGGGAGTCCAAGGAGTCGGGACCAGTGTCCTCACCACCAGAGGGAGGAGAGGAGTCAGGTTTGGCAACACCCACACCAGGAAGCGGGGAAACGGTCAGAAGGAAAGTCACCGGCTGGGCGCGCGCGCCAAGTTCAAATGTACAGGAGCGCGGCACAGCGGGGAGCCGGGGAAGGGAGCCAGGTCCTAAAGCCCGCCGGAGGGAGGGGCAAGACTCAGGAGGCTCCGCGTCAGAGGAGTCCAGGAAGGAGGGAACCCCAGAGGGCAGAAGGACCCAACGCAGGAAAGAGCAGCGCAAGAGGTGGAGCCGGGCTAGAATCTTAAACTGGTGTGGGTGGAGCAGTGAGTCAGAGGGGACTTAGCCGGTCTAGCGTTAAGACGTGGGCCTGCGCGCCCAGAGCTTGGAAATGGAAACTAAACTTCAATAAAGACTTTTGTATATAATATCCACTGGGCGTTGGTCCTCTGTGAGCTGGGACCTAGCGGCAGTCCTGACATATATAATATCCACTGGGCGTTGGTCCTCTGTGAGCTGGGACCTAGCGGCAGTCCTGACAGAAATGTTTCTTAACAGCCGTAATCAAGCATAGGTGTTTTGGTTCCATGTCAATAGAAAGCAGACGAAAATGTTTGCATTGTTCTTTCCATGTTCTTTCCACCCACAAATAGCAAAGCGAAGTGTAATGAGCCTAAACTTCCCCAAACTGGTTGTTTTGCGTTCCAGCTACATAGAAAGAAGAATTTTGGATTTCGCTTATTTCAGATCGTGTTCCGTGGTGTTAATGCTCATTAACCCAGAAATCGCAAAGTATGTGTAATGAGTCCCAAATAACACAAAACCGTCTTTTCGCTTCCATATGCGTAGAAAGAAGACGAATAAGCTTTGAAAGGACTTATTTCAATTCGCATGGTGTTTTATGGGTGTGCACCAGAATCACCTCCAACCAAAGCAAAAAGGTGTTTGGGGTTCCATCCACTTAAAATGAAAGAAGATAAAGCTCTGATTGGTTTTGTTGCAAATTGGTGTTTTTCTGGTTAGAATGCACATTCACCCAAAAATCTCAGAGTGAAATGTTTCTTAACAGCCGTAATCAAGCATAGGTGTTTTGGTTCCATGTCAATAGAAAGCAGATGAAAATGTTTGCATTGTTCTTTCCAAGCACAAATAGCAAAGCGAAGTGTAATGAGCCTATACCTCCCCAAACAGGTTGTTTTGCGTTCCAGCTACATAGAAAGAAGAAATTTGGATTTCGCTTATTTCAGATCGTGTTCCGTGGTGTTAATGCTCATTAACCCAGAAATCGCAAAGTATGTGTAATGAGTCCCAAATAACACAAAACCGTCTTTTCGCTTCCATATGCGTAGAAAGAAGACGAATAAGCTTTGAAAGGACTTATTTCAATTCGCATGGTGTTTTATGGGTGTGCACCAGAATCACCTCCAACCAAAGCAAAAAGGTGTTTGGGGTTCCATCCACTTAAAATGAAAGAAGATAAAGCTCTGATTGGTTTTGTTGCAAATTGGTGTTTTTCTGGTTAGAATGCACATTCACCCAAAAATCTCAGAGTGAAATGTTTCTTAACAGCCGTAATCAAGCATAGGTGTTTTGGTTCCATGTCAATAGAAAGCAGACGAAAATGTTTGGATTGTTCTTTCCATGTTCTTTCCACCCACAAATAGCAAAGCGAAGTGTAATGAGCCTAAACTTCCCCAAACTGGTTGTTTTGCGTTCCAGCTACATAGAAAGAAGAATTTTGGATTTCGCTTCTTTCAGATCGTGTTCCGTGGTGTTAATGCTCATTAACCCAGAAATCGCAAAGTATGTGTAATGAGTCCCAATTAACACAAAACCGTCTTTTCGCTTCCATATGCGTAGAAAGAAGACGAATAAGCTTTGAAAGGACTTATTTCAATTCGCATGGTGTTTTATGGGTGTGCACCAGAATCACCTCCAACCAAAGCAAAAAGGTGTTTGGGGTTCCATCCACTTAAAATGAAAGAAGATAAAGCTCTGATTGGTTTTGTTGCAAATTGGTGTTTTTCTGGTAGAATGCACATTCACCCAAAAATCTCAGAGTGAAATGTTTCTTAACAGCCGTAATCAAGCATAGGTGTTTTGGTTCCATGTCAATAGAAAGCAGACGAAAATGTTTGCATTGTTCTTTCCAAGCACAAATAGCAAAGCGAAGTGTAATGAGCCTATACCTCCCCAAACAGGTTGTTTTGCGTTCCAGCTACATAGAATGAAGAATTTTGGATTTCGTTTATTTCAAATCGTGTTCCTTGGTGTTAATGCTCATTAACCCAGAAATCGCAAAGTATGTGTAATGACTCCCAAATAACACAAAACCGTCTTTTCGCTTCCATATGCGTAGAAAGAAGACGAATAAGCTTTGAAAGGACTTATTTCAATTCGCATGGGGTTTTATGGGTGTGCACCAGAATCACCTCCAACCAAAGCAAAAAGGTGTTTTGGGTTCCATCCACTTAAAAAGAAAGACGATTAAACTCTGATTGGTTTTGTTGCAAATTGGTGTTTTTGGGGTTAGAATGCACATTCACCCAAAAATATCAGTGAAATGTTTCTTAACAGCCGTAATCAAGCATAGGTGTTTTGGTTCCATGTCAATAGAAAGCAGACGAAAATGTTTGCATTGTTCTTTCCAAGCACAAATAGCAAAGCGAAGTGTAATGAGCCTATACCTCCCCAAACAGGTTGTTTTGCGTTCCAGCTACACAGAAAGAAGAAATTTGGATTTCGCTTATTTCAGATCGTGTTCCGTGGTGTTAATGCTCATTAACCCAGAAATCGCAAAGTATGTGTAATGAGTCCCAAATAACACAAAACCGTCTTTTCGCTTCCATATGCGTAGAAAGAAGACGAATAAGCTTTGAAAGGACTTATTTCAATTCGCATGGTGTTTTAAGGGTGTGCACCAGAATCACCTCCAACCAAAGCAAAAAGGTGTTTGGGGTTCCATCCACTTAAAATGAAAGAAGATAAAGCTCTGATTGGTTTTGTTGCAAATTGGTGTTTTTCTGGTTAGAATGCACATTCACCCAAAAATCTCAGAGTGAAATGTTTCTTAACAGCCGTAATCAAGCATAGGTCTTTTGGTTCCATGTCAATAGAAAGCAGACGAAAATGTTTGGATTGTTCTTTCCATGTTCTTTCCACCCACAAATAGCAAAGCGAAGTCTAATGAGCCTAAACTTCCCCAAACTGGTTGTTTTGCGTTCCAGCTACATAGAAAGAATAATTTTGGATTTCGCTTCTTTCAGATCGTGTTCCGTGGTGTTAATGCTCATTAACCCAGAAATCGCAAAGTATGTGTAATGAGTCCCAATTAAAACAAAACCGTCTTTTCGCTTCTGTCAGGGGTTCAGAAGGAGAGACACAGGAGGGGGAGCAAATGGAGAGTGAGGAGGAGGAGTACGAGGGGGGCGCAGGCAGTGACAGTGGCCAGAGTTATTCCACAAGCCTCTCTAGCGAATCGGAGGACTCACAGAAGGGAGCGCCGGTGGCCAGAGCAAGGGAGATTCCAAGGGAGAAACCTCAAGAGGCAGGGGCCAGCGGGGAGTCCCTGAACAGCAGCTGGAGATCAGGGCCAGCGTCTCCACCAGAGCGCAGTGGGGAGGGGGAGTCCCAGGAGTCGGGACCAGTGTCCTCACCACCAGAGGGAGGAGAGGAGTCAGGTTTGGCAACACCCACATCAGGAAGCGGGGAAACGGTCAGAAGGAAAGTCACCGGCTGGGCGCGCGCGCCAAGTTCAAATGTACAGGAGCGCGGCACAGCGGGGAGCCCGGGAAGGGAGCCAGGTCCTAAAGCCCGCCGGAGGGAGGGGCAAGACTCAGGAGGCTCCGCGTCAGAGGAGTCCAGGAAGGAGGGAACCCCAGAGGGCAGAAGGACCCAACGCAGGAAAGAGCAGCGCAAGAGGTGGAGCCGGGCTAGAATCTTAAACTGGTGTGGGTGGAGCAGTGAGTCAGAGGGGACTTAGCCGGTCTAGCGTTAAGACGTGGGCCTGCGCGCCCAGAGCTTGGAAATGGAAACTAAACTTCAATAAAGACTTTTGTATATAATATCCACTGGGCGTTGGTCCTCTGTGAGCTGGGACCTAGCGGCAGTCCTGACAGTAAGTCCCCTCTCCATTTTCACCAATTTTGCAACCTCGTGGAGTGCGGGAAAGCAGCGAGGGGTGAAGATTGGTGCTTCGCGAGCTCACGAAAAACAGGGAAATGACTACCGAAGAGAGGATAGCGAGTTTGCAAAACGCAGTGACGCAGTTGACTGCAGAAATTGCGGCTTCCAGAAAGAAAGAACAGGAAGCAGCTGCTGCCTGCCAGGATCTGCGAACCAGGTTAGAAGTGCTAAGTACACAGAGGCTACCCGCCACCAGACCAGAAGGGATTGGGCTGGGAAACAGAGGAGGGAGCCTGGTATCTCACTTCCATGGGGACCTGCAGGAGTATCCTAACTTCAGAGCAGATGTGATTTATGCATTGCAGCTGCTTGACAAAGACTTTAAAAATGAGGAAGAGAGAGTGGGATTTATTATTTTGTATGTACGGGGGGAGGCAAAATCGTGGCTGCGCAATCTATGGAGAGACAAGGATCCAGCCCTCCAAAATGCGGCTGCCTTCATTAAAGTGATGGATGCGTGTTTTTTATCTGAGATTGATGTGGATATCGCTAGGAGGGAGATTCACGGACTAAGACAAGGTAAAGCCACTGTGAGGCAATATCATTCACGTTTTTTCGGATTGGTGAATGTACTAGCCTGGGAGAAAGAATCGCCTGCCGTCAGAGACCTGTTCTGGGAGGGGTTGAGCGGAGCTGTGAAAGACGAGATCGCAAGGGGGGGAAGACCCCAAACCACCAAGGAAGTGGTGGAACGGGCACTCTCCATTGGGGTTCGGTTGGAAGGACGCCCTTGGGGCAGGGAGGAAGGGCATTTGGGACGCACGCCAGCGAGAGGACTGCCTCCCTTCCCCAAGGAGGCGGCGCGCGCTCGATCCATGCCTCCGCTGGGAGGGGGAGAGGAGCCGATGGAGATAGGTGGTGCTAAGGCTCACTCCACAGTCGGAGCCCTAACTCCGGGAGCAGTCAAGATGAAGCCTCCTAGAGGAACCAGGAAGTGCTACATCTGCGACAGTGCTCAGCATATGGCAAAAGAGTGTCCCCAGCGGTTTCACAAGCATACTGCAGCCGCAGCGACAGTAACAGACGCAATTCAGCAGAGGGAGTCGCAGCAGGAAAACTCCACTGTCTGGCTGGAGATGGCGTCTCTGGGGACCAGCCAGACAAGTCAGTGAAGCAATCCCCAGGGATCTTACAGCCCACCGACCCCCTCCCACCCAAACCAGTAGTGCAGCTCACCGCATCCCTTCAGCTCCCCAATGGGCTACTTGTGGAAATTCCCATCACCATCGACTCGGGGAGCAATGCAGATTTTATAGATATGCAGTTCCTCCAGCAACATGGCATAGCCCTTCTGCCAGCGGCGGTACCTCTGAAAGTCGTCACAGTGGACGGCAGGGAGCTACTGGGAGGGCAAGTGCTACAGCAGACGCCGCCAATGGTGATGCGCATTGGAAACCACCGTGAGGTCATCAGCTTCAACGTCACCCGCCTGTCAGACACGCCCATAGTGTTGGGAATGAGTTGGCTGGATAGGCACAGCCCGGCATTAGCTTGGTACCAGCGGCAACTGACCTTCGGCTCCTCTTACTGCGCAGAACACTGCATCCTGGCGGACTTGGAAGATGAGGGGCACGAGGATGGACCACAGATGAACTTGGGCATGTTGCAAGCGGTGCCTAACAAATACAAGGAGTTTTTGGAGGTCTTCTGCGAGAAAGAGGCGGATAAGCTGCCACCCCACAGACCCTACGACTGCAAGATCGACCTCCTGCCCGGGGCGACGCTCCCGACGGGGAAACTGTACTCCATGTCTGAGGATGAATTGCAAGAGCTCAGGGAGTTCATAGATCACAACCTGAAGCGGGGATTCATCCGGGAGTCCAAGGCGGCAGGAGGCAGTCCCGTGTTCTTTGTAAAGAAGCGGGACACGCCCCAAAAGAGGCTGGTCGTTGATTTCCGCTTCTTGAACCTCAAGACCAAGCCCTCAGCCTTCCCTATGCCCAAGATCGATGACCTGCTGGCGACGGTGAGGAAGGGTCGCATCTTTACCAAGTTGGATCTGCGCGGAGCGTACAATCTCATTCGCGTACGGGAAGGCGACGAGTGGAAAACAACCATGTTTACGCCGCTGGGCACTTATGAATACAGAGTTATGCCTTTTGGATTAAAAAATGGTTCCCACTGCTTTCAAGCCTTCATGCATCATGTCTTGGCGGGTCTCCTCTACAAGAAGTGCGTCTGCTTCCTGGATGACATCCTAATCTTCTCGGAATCGCCGGAGGCTCACGAGAGAGATGTTAGGGAAGTTCTGCAGAGGCTGCGGGAGCACAGGCTGTACGCCAAGCTGGAGAAGTGCCAGTTCGACAAGACGGAGGTGGATTTCTTGGGCTACAAACTGTCCGATAAGGGACTGGCTATGGACGGTGCCAAGGTACGTGCAGTACTGGATTGGAAGAGCCCACGCAATAGGAAGGAAGTACAGAGGTTTGTCGGTTTTGCCAACTTTTATCGCAAGTTCATCAAGGGTGTCGCCATGCAGACAGCGGCCATCACCGACACCCTCAGTTCCAAGAAGAAGAGGTTCATCTGGACGGAGCAGGCAGAGCAGTCCTTTCAGAAGCTCAAGCAGCTCTTCGCTTCCGAAGAGAACCTACTGCACGTAAATCCCAGCAGGCCCATGAGAGTGGAGACGGACGCCTCAGACAGGGCCGTGGGAGCCGTTCTGTTGCAGCAAGACCACCAGGGGGACTGGAGGCCGTGCGCTTTCTACTCCAGAAAACTCAGCAAAGCGGAGCAGAACTACACCATTTGGGACAGGGAGTTGCTGGCCATACATGCAGCCTTCAAGGCGTGGCGGCACTTCCTCGTCGGAGCCAAGCACACGGTGCAGGTCCGCACAGACCATAAGAACTTGGAGTACTGGCACACGGCGAGGTTCCTGAACCAGCAACACATCCGCTGGGCGGAGTTCTTTGCAGATTTCGACTTCAGAATTGAGTACATCCCAGGAAACAGCAACGTCTTGGCGGACGCGCTGTCCAGAAAACCGCAGTATCTGGAGGCAGAGGCACCGGCGGCGGCCAAGCACATTTTCACACCACAGGCGTGGGCATGCGCGTCAGCCACGGTGGACCTGGACGCGGTGCGCCGCGCGCTGCAAACGGACTCGTTCGCCCGAGCCAAGATGGAGGAGGTGTGCAGTGGCAAGGCGAGGGGCGACGAATTCCAAGTGCGAGACGGCCTGCTCCTACGCAAGGGAGTCCTCTACGTACCAGGAGACAGCCTCCGCGCGAAGGTCCTGCAACAGCTGCACGACGCGCCCAGCGCGGGGCACTTCGGCAAGGAGAAGACGGTGGACTTAGTAGCCAGAGACTTTTGGTGGCCTAAGATGCGGGGGGATGTCGCGGACTATGTCAATAGGTGCGACACCTGCCAAAGGGCTAAGCCTGTGCACCAGCCGCCGGCGGGCCTGTTGGAACCGCTACAGACACCGTTCGTACCGTGGGAGAGGGTGGCCCTGGACTTTGTCACAGATCTACCCAGCTCAAGGGGCAAGACGGCAGTGCTCGTGGTAGTGGACCTGTTCACCAAGATGGCCCACTTCATTCCGTGCGCGAAGGTGGCCACGGCCGAGCAGACCGCTAAGATGTTCATAGACCACGTGTTCAAGGTGCACGGCCTACCAGGGTCTATTTTGTCCGACCGGGGGCGCCAGTTCATCTCCAACTTCTGGCAAAAGCTGATGGGATTCCTGAACGTCAAGGTCAGCCTGGCGTCGGCGAGACACCCGCAAACTAACGGGCAGGCGGAAAGGGTCAACGCCATCATGCAGCAGTACCTGAGATGCTACGCGAACCAGCAGCCATCGACCTGGGTGGACTATCTACCGTTGGCCGAGTTTGCCTACAACAACACGAAGCACGGGTCCACGGGGGTGACCCCATTTTTCGCCAACTACGGGAGGCATCCCAGAACCTTCCCGGGTCTGGACACAGTGTGGGAGGGGGAGCCACAGGGAGCAGAGGAAGTGGCAGCGGAGTTGCAGGAGATCCACGAGCAGCTCAGGAGGCAGTTAGAGTTGGCAAAACAGGCTTACAAAGTGCAGGCAGATCGACACAGGAGGGTTGGGGAGGACATCCAGGTGGGAGACTGGGTCTGGTTGGCAGCACAAGCAGTTCCAGCCAGATCGTTAGCCAAGAAGAAACTAGGGCACAAGCAGCTAGGGCCTTACCAAGTAGAGGCGCAGATCAACCCAGTGGCCTTCCGGTTGACACTCCCGGAGGGTTCCAGAATGCACCCGGTCTTTCATAGATCAGTGCTCACGCCCTACAGAGAGCCCCACAGGTTTCAAGCACCGGGGAAGGCGCCAGACCCGCTCAGAGAAGCGCCCAAAAAAGGGGGGTCGCCGAAAGGGGAGCCACTTAATGAAGCCACTGAGATTTTAGACTCAAGGTGGGGGGAGGACGGGATTGAATATCTTCTCGCCACAGAGGACACCCCGGCCAGCGCCAACAGGTGGGTGCCGGATTACGCAGTGGAAGAGCAGTTGCTCAAGGAAGAATTCCACACACTTTTCCCGCACAAGCCTATGCCGGCGGGCTTTTTCGAGGATTGTTTGTTCACACCCACACTCTCGGCCAGCACTTTCCGGGGTTTCTCGTCAGCTGAGGACTCGGCTCCGGGAGGCAGCTCTCCGGAGGGATCACTTTCAGGTTTTGGCACGGGGGGATCTTATTGGTGGGAGGACCAACCCGAAGTGGGCTGGCCCAGAGACATGCCGAAGGGGCCCTGGGAGGTGGACCCCCATCAAGCAACAGGGGGAGGAGGGCTCTTGGGTGATTTGGGGTCGAGCGCAGATTTCGAGCACACCGCGCAGGAGATGGAAGCGGAGGAGGTCGTCGTCGACGAGCCCATGGGGGACTTCCCGGACTTATCTCGATGGTTGCAAGCCTCAGGGGACGAGCTGTATCCTGGACTCACCCCTACAACAATGGAGCACCGGGAACCCGCACCGGAAGAGGGGGAGGGGGGAAGGGGGGGCTTCGAGGGGGGGATGGATGTCAGGGGTTCAGAAGGAGAGACACAGGAGGGGGAGCAAATGGAGAGTGAGGAGGAGGAGTACGAGGGGGGCGCAGGCAGTGACAGTGGCCAGAGTTATTCCACAAGCCTCTCTAGCGAATCGGAGGACTCACAGAAGGGAGCGCCGGTGGCCAGAGCAAGGGAGATTCCAAGGGAGAAACCTCAAGAGGGAGGGGCCAGCGGGGAGTCCCTGAACAGCAGCTGGAGATCAGGGCCAGCGTCTCCACCAGAGCGCAGTGGGCAGGGGGAGTCCCAGGAGTCAGGACCAGTGTCCTCACCACCAGAGGGAGGAGAGGAGTCAGGTTTGGGAACACCCACATCAGGAAGCGGGGAAACGGTCAGAAGGAAAGTCACCGGCTGGGCGCGCGCGCCAAGTTCAAATGTACAGGAGCGCGGCACAGCGGGGAGCCCGGGAAGGGAGCCAGGTCCTAAAGCCCGCCGGAGGGAGGGGCAAGACTCAGGAGGCTCCGCGTCAGAGGAGTCCAGGAAGGAGGGAACCCCAGAGGGGCCCTGGGAGGTGGACCCCCATCAAGCAACAGGGGGAGGAGGGCTCTTGGGTGATTTGGGGTCGAGCGCAGATTTCGAGCACACCGCGCAGGAGATGGAAGCGGAGGAGGTCGTCGTCGACGAGCCCATGGGGGACTTCCCGGACTTATCTCGATGGTTGCAAGCCTCAGGGGACGAGCTGTATCCTGGACTCACCCCTACAACAATGGAGCACCGGGAACCCGCACCGGAAGAGGGGGAGGGGGGAAGGGGGGGCTTCGAGGGGGGGATGGATGTCAGGGGTTCAGAAGGAGAGACACAGGAGGGGGAGCAAATGGAGAGTGAGGAGGAGGAGTACGAGGGGGGCGCAGGCAGTGACAGTGGCCAAAGTTATTCCACAAGCCTCTCTAGCGAATCGGAGGACTCACAGAAGGGAGCGCCGGTGGCCAGAGCAAGGGAGATTCCAAGGGAGAAACCTCAAGAGGGAGGGGCCAGCGGGGAGTCCCTGAACAGCAGCTGGAGATCAGGGCCAGCGTCTCCACCAGAGCGCAGTGGGCAGGGGGAGTCCCAGGAGTCGGGACCAGTGTCCTCACCACCAGAGGGAGGAGAGGAGTCAGGTTTGGGAACACCCACATCAGGAAGCGGGGAAACGGTCAGAAGGAAAGTCACCGGCTGGGCGCGCGCGCCAAGTTCAAATGTACAGGAGCGCGGCACAGCGGGGAGCCCGGGAAGGGAGCCAGGTCCTAAAGCCCGCCGGAGGGAGGGGCAAGACTCAGGAGGCTCCGCGTCAGAGGAGTCCAGGAAGGAGGGAACCCCAGAGGGCAGAAGGACCCAACGCAGGAAAGAGCAGCGCAAGAGGTGGAGCCGGGCTAGAATCTTAAACTGGTGTGGGTGGAGCAGTGAGTCAGAGGGGACTTAGCCGGTCTAGCGTTAAGACGTGGGCCTGCGCGCCCAGAGCTTGGAAATGGAAACTAAACTTCAATAAAGACTTTTGTATATAATATCCACTGGGCGTTGGTCCTCTGTGAGCTGGGACCTAGCGGCAGTCCTGACAGCTTCCATATGCGTAGAAAGAAGACGAATAAGCTTTGAAAGGACTTATTTCAATTCGCATGGTGTTTTATGGGTGTGCACCAGAATCACCTCCAACCAAAGCAAAAAGGTGTTTGGGGTTCCATCCACTTAAAATGAAAGTAGATAAAGCTCTGATTGGTTTTGTTGCAAATTGGTGTTTTTCTGGTTAGAATGCACATTCACCCAAAAATCTCAGAGTGAAATGTTTCTTAACAGCCGTAATCAAGCATAGGTGTTTTGGTTCCATGTCAATAGAAAGCAGACGAAAATGTTTGTGTCAGGGGTTCAGAAGGAGAGACACAGGAGGGGGAGCAAATGGAGAGTGAGGAGGAGGAGTACGAGGGGGGCGCAGGCAGTGACAGTGGCCAGAGTTATTCCACAAGCCTCTCTAGCGAATCGGAGGACTCACAGAAGGGAGCGCCGGTGGCCAGAGCAAGGGAGATTCCAAGGGAGAAACCTCAAGAGGGAGGGGCCAGCGGGGAGTCCCTGAACAGCAGCTGGAGATCAGGGCCAGCGTCTCCACCAGAGCGCAGTGGGGAGGGGGAGTCCCAGGAGTCGGGACCAGTGTCCTCACCACCAGAGGGAGGAGAGGAGTCAGGTTTGGCAACACCCACATCAGGAAGCGGGGAAACGGTCAGAAGGAAAGTCACCGGCTGGGCGCGCGCGCCAAGTTCAAATGTACAGGAGCGCGGCACAGCGGGGAGCCCGGGAAGGGAGCCAGGTCCTAAAGCCCGCCGGAGGGAGGGGCAAGACTCAGGAGGCTCCGCGTCAGAGGAGTCCAGGAAGGAGGGAACCCCAGAGGGGCCCTGGGAGGTGGACCCCCATCAAGCAACAGGGGGAGGAGGGCTCTTGGGTGATTTGGGGTCGAGCGCAGATTTCGAGCACACCGCGCAGGAGATGGAAGCGGAGGAGGTCGTCGTCGACGAGCCCATGGGGGACTTCCCGGACTTATCTCGATGGTTGCAAGCCTCAGGGGACGAGCTGTATCCTGGACTCACCCCTACAACAATGGAGCACCCGGAACCCGCACCGGAAGAGGGGGAGGGGGGAAGGGGGGGCTTCGAGGGGGGGATGGATGTCAGGGGTTCAGAAGGAGAGACACAGGAGGGGGAGCAAATGGAGAGTGAGGAGGAGGAGTACGAGGGGGGCGCAGGCAGTGACAGTGGCCAGAGTTATTCCACAAGCCTCTCTAGCGAATCGGAGGACTCACAGAAGGGAGCGCCGGTGGCCAGAGCAAGGGAGATTCCAAGGGAGAAACCTCAAGAGGGAGGGGCCAGCGGGGAGTCCCTGAACAGCAGCTGGAGATCAGGGCCAGCGTCTCCACCAGAGCGCAGTGGGGAGGGGGAGTCCCAGGAGTCGGGACCAGTGTCCTCACCACCAGAGGGAGGAGAGGAGTCAGGTTTGGCAACACCCACATCAGGAAGCGGGGAAACGGTCAGAAGGAAAGTCACCGGCTGGGCGCGCGCGCCAAGTTCAAATGTACAGGAGCGCGGCACAGCGGGGAGCCCGGGAAGGGAGCCAGGTCCTAAAGCCCGCCGGAGGGAGGGGCAAGACTCAGGAGGCTCCGCGTCAGAGGAGTCCAGGAAGGAGGGAACCCCAGAGGGCAGAAGGACCCAACGCAGGAAAGAGCAGCGCAAGAGGTGGAGCCGGGCTAGAATCTTAAACTGGTGTGGGTGGAGCAGTGAGTCAGAGGGGACTTAGCCGGTCTAGCGTTAAGACGTGGGCCTGCGCGCCCAGAGCTTGGAAATGGAAACTAAACTTCAATAAAGACTTTTGTATATAATATCCACTGGGCGTTGGTCCTCTGTGAGCTGGGACCTAGCGGCAGTCCTGACAGCTTCCATATGCGTAGAAAGAAGACGAATAAGCTTTGAAAGGACTTATTTCAATTCGCATGGTGTTTTATGGGTGTGCACCAGAATCACCTCCAACCAAAGCAAAAAGGTGTTTGGGGTTCCATCCACTTAAAATGAAAGTAGATAAAGCTCTGATTGGTTTTGTTGCAAATTGGTGTTTTTCTGGTTAGAATGCACATTCACCCAAAAATCTCAGAGTGAAATGTTTCTTAACAGCCGTAATCAAGCATAGGTGTTTTGGTTCCATGTCAATAGAAAGCAGACGAAAATGTTTGTGTCAGGGGTTCAGAAGGAGAGACACAGGAGGGGGAGCAAATGGAGAGTGAGGAGGAGGAGTACGAGGGGGGCGCAGGCAGTGACAGTGGCCAGAGTTATTCCACAAGCCTCTCTAGCGAATCGGAGGACTCACAGAAGGGAGCGCCGGTGGCCAGAGCAAGGGAGATTCCAAGGGAGAAACCTCAAGAGGGAGGGGCCAGCGGGGAGTCCCTGAACAGCAGCTGGAGATCAGGGCCAGCGTCTCCACCAGAGCGCAGTGGGGAGGGGGAGTCCCAGGAGTCGGGACCAGTGTCCTCACCACCAGAGGGAGGAGAGGAGTCAGGTTTGGCAACACCCACATCAGGAAGCGGGGAAACGGTCAGAAGGAAAGTCACCGGCTGGGCGCGCGCGCCAAGTTCAAATGTACAGGAGCGCGGCACAGCGGGGAGCCCGGGAAGGGAGCCAGGTCCTAAAGCCCGCCGGAGGGAGGGGCAAGACTCAGGAGGCTCCGCGTCAGAGGAGTCCAGGAAGGAGGGAACCCCAGAGGGGCCCTGGGAGGTGGACCCCCATCAAGCAACAGGGGGAGGAGGGCTCTTGGGTGATTTGGGGTCGAGCGCAGATTTCGAGCACACCGCGCAGGAGATGGAAGCGGAGGAGGTCGTCGTCGACGAGCCCATGGGGGACTTCCCGGACTTATCTCGATGGTTGCAAGCCTCAGGGGACGAGCTGTATCCTGGACTCACCCCTACAACAATGGAGCACCCGGAACCCGCACCGGAAGAGGGGGAGGGGGGAAGGGGGGGCTTCGAGGGGGGGATGGATGTCAGGGGTTCAGAAGGAGAGACACAGGAGGGGGAGCAAATGGAGAGTGAGGAGGAGGAGTACGAGGGGGGCGCAGGCAGTGACAGTGGCCAGAGTTATTCCACAAGCCTCTCTAGCGAATCGGAGGACTCACAGAAGGGAGCGCCGGTGGCCAGAGCAAGGGAGATTCCAAGGGAGAAACCTCAAGAGGGAGGGGCCAGCGGGGAGTCCCTGAACAGCAGCTGGAGATCAGGGCCAGCGTCTCCACCAGAGCGCAGTGGGCAGGGGGAGTCCCAGGAGTCGGGACCAGTGTCCTCACCACCAGAGGGAGGAGAGGAGTCAGGTTTGGGAACACCCACATCAGGAAGCGGGGAAACGGTCAGAAGGAAAGTCACCGGCTGGGCGCGCGCGCCAAGTTCAAATGTACAGGAGCGCGGCACAGCGGGGAGCCCGGGAAGGGAGCCAGGTCCTAAAGCCCGCCGGAGGGAGGGGCAAGACTCAGGAGGCTCCGCGTCAGAGGAGTCCAGGAGGAGGGAACCCCAGAGGGCAGAAGGACCCAACGCAGGAAAGAGCAGCGCAAGAGGTGGAGCCGGGCTAGAATCTTAAACTGGTGTGGGTGGAGCAGTGAGTCAGAGGGGACTTAGCCGGTCTAGCGTTAAGACGTGGGCCTGCGCGCCCAGAGCTTGGAAATGGAAACTAAACTTCAATAAAGACTTTTGTATATAATATCCACTGGGCGTTGGTCCTCTGTGAGCTGGGACCTAGCGGCAGTCCTGACAGCTTCCATATGCGTAGAAAGAAGACGAATAAGCTTTGAAAGGACTTATTTCAATTCGCATGGTGTTTTATGGGTGTGCACCAGAATCACCTCCAACCAAAGCAAAAAGGTGTTTGGGGTTCCATCCACTTAAAATGAAAGTAGATAAAGCTCTGATTGGTTTTGTTGCAAATTGGTGTTTTTCTGGTTAGAATGCACATTCACCCAAAAATCTCAGAGTGAAATGTTTCTTAACAGCCGTAATCAAGCATAGGTGTTTTGGTTCCATGTCAATAGAAAGCAGACGAAAATGTTTGTGTCAGGGGTTCAGAAGGAGAGACACAGGAGGGGGAGCAAATGGAGAGTGAGGAGGAGGAGTACGAGGGGGGCGCAGGCAGTGACAGTGGCCAGAGTTATTCCACAAGCCTCTCTAGCGAATCGGAGGACTCACAGAAGGGAGCGCCGGTGGCCAGAGCAAGGGAGATTCCAAGGGAGAAACCTCAAGAGGGAGGGGCCAGCGGGGAGTCCCTGAACAGCAGCTGGAGATCAGGGCCAGCGTCTCCACCAGAGCGCAGTGGGCAGGGGGAGTCCCAGGAGTCGGGACCAGTGTCCTCACCACCAGAGGGAGGAGAGGAGTCAGGTTTGGGAACACCCACATCAGGAAGCGGGGAAACGGTCAGAAGGAAAGTCACCGGCTGGGCGCGCGCGCCAAGTTCAAATGTACAGGAGCGCGGCACAGCGGGGAGCCCGGGAAGGGAGCCAGGTCCTAAAGCCCGCCGGAGGGAGGGGCAAGACTCAGGAGGCTCCGCGTCAGAGGAGTCCAGGAGGAGGGAACCCCAGAGGGCAGAAGGACCCAACGCAGGAAAGAGCAGCGCAAGAGGTGGAGCCGGGCTAGAATCTTAAACTGGTGTGGGTGGAGCAGTGAGTCAGAGGGGACTTAGCCGGTCTAGCGTTAAGACGTGGGCCTGCGCGCCCAGAGCTTGGAAATGGAAACTAAACTTCAATAAAGACTTTTGTATATAATATCCACTGGGCGTTGGTCCTCTGTGAGCTGGGACCTAGCGGCAGTCCTGACAGCTTCCATATGCGTAGAAAGAAGACGAATAAGCTTTGAAAGGACTTATTTCAATTCGCATGGTGTTTTATGGGTGTGCACCAGAATCACCTCCAACCAAAGCAAAAAGGTGTTTGGGGTTCCATCCACTTAAAATGAAAGTAGATAAAGCTCTGATTGGTTTTGTTGCAAATTGGTGTTTTTCTGGTTAGAATGCACATTCACCCAAAAATCTCAGAGTGAAATGTTTCTTAACAGCCGTAATCAAGCATAGGTGTTTTGGTTCCATGTCAATAGAAAGCAGACGAAAATGTTTGTGTCAGGGGTTCAGAAGGAGAGACACAGGAGGGGGAGCAAATGGAGAGTGAGGAGGAGGAGTACGAGGGGGGCGCAGGCAGTGACAGTGGCCAGAGTTATTCCACAAGCCTCTCTAGCGAATCGGAGGACTCACAGAAGGGAGCGCCGGTGGCCAGAGCAAGGGAGATTCCAAGGGAGAAACCTCAAGAGGGAGGGGCCAGCGGGGAGTCCCTGAACAGCAGCTGGAGATCAGGGCCAGCGTCTCCACCAGAGCGCAGTGGGGAGGGGGAGTCCCAGGAGTCGGGACCAGTGTCCTCACCACCAGAGGGAGGAGAGGAGTCAGGTTTGGCAACACCCACATCAGGAAGCGGGGAAACGGTCAGAAGGAAAGTCACCGGCTGGGCGCGCGCGCCAAGTTCAAATGTACAGGAGCGCGGCACAGCGGGGAGCCCGGGAAGGGAGCCAGGTCCTAAAGCCCGCCGGAGGGAGGGGCAAGACTCAGGAGGCTCCGCGTCAGAGGAGTCCAGGAAGGAGGGAACCCCAGAGGGCAGAAGGACCCAACGCAGGAAAGAGCAGCGCAAGAGGTGGAGCCGGGCTAGAATCTTAAACTGGTGTGGGTGGAGCAGTGAGTCAGAGGGGACTTAGCCGGTCTAGCGTTAAGACGTGGGCCTGCGCGCCCAGAGCTTGGAAATGGAAACTAAACGTCAATAAAGACTTTTGTATATAATATCCACTGGGCGTTGGTCCTCTGTGAGCTGGGACCTAGCGGCAGTCCTGACAGCTTCCATATGCGTAGAAAGAAGACGAATAAGCTTTGAAAGGACTTATTTCAATTCGCATGGTGTTTTATGGGTGTGCACCAGAATCACCTCCAACCAAAGCAAAAAGGTGTTTGGGGTTCCATCCACTTAAAATGAAAGTAGATAAAGCTCTGATTGGTTTTGTTGCAAATTGGTGTTTTTCTGGTTAGAATGCACATTCACCCAAAAATCTCAGAGTGAAATGTTTCTTAACAGCCGTAATCAAGCATAGGTGTTTTGGTTCCATGTCAATAGAAAGCAGACGAAAATGTTTGTGTCAGGGGTTCAGAAGGAGAGACACAGGAGGGGGAGCAAATGGAGAGTGAGGAGGAGGAGTACGAGGGGGGCGCAGGCAGTGACAGTGGCCAGAGTTATTCCACAAGCCTCTCTAGCGAATCGGAGGACTCACAGAAGGGAGCGCCGGTGGCCAGAGCAAGGGAGATTCCAAGGGAGAAACCTCAAGAGGGAGGGGCCAGCGGGGAGTCCCTGAACAGCAGCTGGAGATCAGGGCCAGCGTCTCCACCAGAGCGCAGTGGGCAGGGGGAGTCCCAGGAGTCGGGACCAGTGTCCTCACCACCAGAGGGAGGAGAGGAGTCAGGTTTGGCAACACCCACATCAGGAAGCGGGGAAACGGTCAGAAGGAAAGTCACCGGCTGGGCGCGCGCGCCAAGTTCAAATGTACAGGAGCGCGGCACAGCGGGGAGCCCGGGAAGGGAGCCAGGTCCTAAAGCCCGCCGGAGGGAGGGGCAAGACTCAGGAGGCTCCGCGTCAGAGGAGTCCAGGAAGGAGGGAACCCCAGAGGGCAGAAGGACCCAACGCAGGAAAGAGCAGCGCAAGAGGTGGAGCCGGGCTAGAATCTTAAACTGGTGTGGGTGGAGCAGTGAGTCAGAGGGGACTTAGCCGGTCTAGCGTTAAGACGTGGGCCTGCGCGCCCAGAGCTTGGAAATGGAAACTAAACTTCAATAAAGACTTTTGTATATAATATCCACTGGGCGTTGGTCCTCTGTGAGCTGGGACCTAGCGGCAGTCCTGACAGCTTCCATATGCGTAGAAAGAAGACGAATAAGCTTTGAAAGGACTTATTTCAATTCGCATGGTGTTTTATGGGTGTGCACCAGAATCACCTCCAACCAAAGCAAAAAGGTGTTTGGGGTTCCATCCACTTAAAATGAAAGGAGATAAAGCTCTGATTGGTTTTGTTGCAAATTGGTGTTTTTCTGGTTAGAATGCACATTCACCCAAAAATCTCAGAGTGAAATGTTTCTTAACAGCCGTAATCAAGCATAGGTGTTTTGGTTCCATGTCAATAGAAAGCAGACGAAAATGTTTGTGTCAGGGGTTCAGAAGGAGAGACACAGGAGGGGGAGCAAATGGAGAGTGAGGAGGAGGAGTACGAGGGGGGCGCAGGCAGTGACAGTGGCCAGAGTTATTCCACAAGCCTCTCTAGCGAATCGGAGGACTCACAGAAGGGAGCGCCGGTGGCCAGAGCAAGGGAGATTCCAAGGGATAAACCTCAAGAGGGAGGGGCCAGCGGGGAGTCCCTGAACAGCAGCTGGAGATCAGGGCCAGCGTCTCCACCAGAGCGCAGTGGGGAGGGGGAGTCCCAGGAGTCGGGACCAGTGTCCTCACCACCAGAGGGAGGAGAGGAGTCAGGTTTGGCAACACCCACATCAGGAAGCGGGGAAACGGTCAGAAGGAAAGTCACCGGCTGGGCGTGCGCGCCAAGTTCAAATGTACAGGAGCGCGGCACAGCGGGGAGCCCGGGAAGGGAGCCAGGTCCTAAAGCCCGCCGGAGGGAGGGGCAAGACTCAGGAGGCTCCGCGTCAGAGGAGTCCAGGAAGGAGGGAACCCCAGAGGGCAGAAGGACCCAACGCAGGAAAGAGCAGCGCAAGAGGTGGAGCCGGGCTAGAATCTTAAACTGGTGTGGGTGGAGCAGTGAGTCAGAGGGGACTTAGCCGGTCTAGCGTTAAGACGTGGGCCTGCGCGCCCAGAGCTTGGAAATGGAAACTAAACTTCAATAAAGACTTTTGTATATAATATCCACTGGGCGTTGGTCCTCTGTGAGCTGGGACCTAGCGGCAGTCCTGACAGTAAGTCCCCTCTCCATTTTCACCAATTTTGCAACCTCGTGGAGTGCGGGAAAGCAGCGAGGGGTGAAGATTGGTGCTTCGCGAGCTCACGAAAAACAGGGAAATGACTACCGAAGAGAGGATAGCGAGTTTGCAAAACGCAGTGACGCAGTTGACTGCAGAAATTGCGGCTTCCAGAAAGAAAGAACAGGAAGCAGCTGCTGCCTGCCAGGATCTGCGAACCAGGTTAGAAGTGCTAAGTACACAGAGGCTACCCGCCACCAGACCAGAAGGGATTGGGCTGGGAAACAGAGGAGGGAGCCTGGTATCTCACTTCAATGGGGACCTGCAGGAGTATCCTAACTTCAGAGCAGATGTGATTTATGCATTGCAGCTGCTTGACAAAGACTTTAAAAATGAGGAAGAGAGAGTGGGATTTATTATTTCGCATTTACGGGGGGAGGCAAAATCGTGGCTGCGCAATCTATGGAGAGACAAGGATCCAGCCCTCCAAAATGCGACTGCCTTCATTAAAGTGATGGATGCGTGTTTTTTATCTGAGATTGATGTGGATATCGCTAGGAGGGAGATTCACGGACTAAGACAAGGTAAAGCCACTGTGAGGCAATATCATTCACGTTTTTTCGGATTGGTGAATGTACTAGCCTGGGAGAAAGAATCGCCTGCCGTCAGAGACCTGTTCTGGGAGGGGTTGAGCGGAGCTGTGAAAGACGAGATCGCAAGGGGGGGAAGACCCCAAACCACCAAGGAAGTGGTGGAACGGGCACTCTCCATTGGGGTTCGGTTGGAAGGACGCCCTTGGGGCAGGGAGGAAGGGCATTTGGGACGCACGCCAGCGAGAGGACTGCCTCCCTTCCCCAAGGAGGCGGCGCGCGCTCGATCCATGCCTCCGCTGGGAGGGGGAGAGGAGCCGATGGAGATAGGTGGTGCTAAGGCTCACTCCACAGTCGGAGCCCTAACTCCGGGAGCAGTCAAGATGAAGCCTCCTAGAGGAACCAGGAAGTGCTACATCTGCGACAGTGCTCAGCATATGGCAAAAGAGTGTCCCCAGCGGTTTCACAAGCATACTGCAGCCGCAGCGACAGTAACAGACGCAATTCAGCAGAGGGAGTCGCAGCAGGAAAACTCCACTGTCTGGCTGGAGATGGCGTCTCTGGGGACCAGCCAGACAAGTCAGTGAAGCAATCCCCAGGGATCTTACAGCCCACCGACCCCCTCCCACCCAAACCAGTAGTGCAGCTCACCGCATCCCTTCAGCTCCCCAATGGGCTACTTGTGGAAATTCCCATCACCATCGACTCGGGGAGCAATGCAGATTTTATAGACATGCAGTTCCTCCAGCAACATGGCATAGCCCTTCTGCCAGCGGCGGTACCTCTGAAAGTCGTCACAGTGGACGGCAGGGAGCTACTGGGAGGGCAAGTGCTACAGCAGACGCCGCCAATGGTGATGCGCATTGGAAACCACCGTGAGGTCATCAGCTTCAACGTCACCCGCCTGTCAGACACGCCCATAGTGTTGGGAATGAGTTGGCTGGATAGGCACAGCCCGGCATTAGCTTGGTACCAGCGGCAACTGACCTTCGGCTCCTCTTACTGCGCAGAACACTGCATCCTGGCGGACTTGGAAGCTGAGGGGCACAAGGATGGACCACAGCTGAACTTGGGCATGTTGCAAGCGGTGCCTAACAAATACAAGGAGTTTTTGGAGGTCTTCTGCGAGAAAGAGGCGGATAAGCTGCCACCCCACAGACCCTACGACTGCAAGATCGACCTCCTGCCCGGGGCGACGCTCCCGACGGGGAAACTGTACTCCATGTCTGAGGATGAATTGCAAGAGCTCAGGGAGTTCATAGATCACAACCTGAAGCGGGGATTCATCCGGGAGTCCAAGGCGGCAGGAGGCAGTCCCGTGTTCTTTGTAAAGAAGCGGGACACGCCCCAAAAGAGGCTGGTCGTTGATTTCCGCTTCTTGAACCTCAAGACCAAGCCCTCAGCCTTCCCTATGCCCAAGATCGATGACCTGCTGGCGACGGTGAGGAAGGGTCGCATCTTTACCAAGTTGGATCTGCGCGGAGCGTACAATCTCATTCGCGTACGGGAAGGCGACGAGTGGAAAACAACCATGTTTACGCCGCTGGGCACTTATGAATACAGAGTTATGCCTTTTGGATTAAAAAATGGTTCCCACTGCTTTCAAGCCTTCATGCATCATGTCTTGGCGGGTCTCCTCTACAAGAAGTGCGTCTGCTTCCTGGATGACATCCTAATCTTCTCGGAATCGCCGGAGGCTCACGAGAGAGATGTTAGGGAAGTTCTGCAGAGGCTGCGGGAGCACAGGCTGTACGCCAAGCTGGAGAAGTGCCAGTTCGACAAGACGGAGGTGGATTTCTTGGGCTACAAACTGTCCGACAAGGGACTGGCTATGGACGGTGCCAAGGTACGTGCAGTACTGGATTGGAAGAGCCCACGCAATAGGAAGGAAGTACAGAGGTTTGTCGGTTTTGCCAACTTTTATCGCAAGTTCATCAAGGGTTTCGCCATGCAGACAGCGGCCATCACCGACACCCTCAGTTCCAAGAAGAAGAGGTTCATCTGGACGGAGCAGGCAGAGCAGTCCTTTCAGAAGCTCAAGCAGCTCTTCGCTTCCGAAGAGAACCTACTGCACGTAAATCCCAGCAGGCCCATGAGAGTGGAGACGGACGCCTCAGACAGGGCCGTGGGAGCCGTTCTGTTGCAGCAAGACCACCAGGGGGACTGGAGGCCGTGCGCTTTCTACTCCAGAAAACTCAGCAAAGCGGAGCAGAACTACACCATTTGGGACAGGGAGTTGCTGGCCATACATGCAGCCTTCAAGGCGTGGCGGCACTTCCTCGTCGGAGCCAAGCACACGGTGCAGGTCCGCACAGACCATAAGAACTTGGAGTACTGGCGCACGGCGAGGTTCCTGAACCAGCGACACATCCGCTGGGCGGAGTTCTTTGCAGATTTCGACTTCAGAATTGAGTACATCCCAGGAAACAGCAACGTCTTGGCGGACGCGCTGTCCAGAAAACCGCAGTATCTGGAGGCAGAGGCACCGGCGGCGGCCAAGCACATTTTCACACCACAGGCGTGGGCATGCGCGTCAGCCACGGTGGACCTGGACGCGGTGCGCCGCGCGCTGCAAACGGACTCGTTCGCCCAAGCCAAGATGGAGGAGGTGTGCAGTGGCAAGGCGAGGGGCGACGAATTCCAAGTGCGCGACGGCCTGCTCCTACGCAAGGGAGTCCTCTACGTACCAGGAGACAGCCTCCGCGCGAAGGTCCTGCAACAGCTGCACGACGCGCCCAGCGCGGGGCACTTCGGCAAGGAGAAGACGGTGGACTTAGTAGCCAGAGACTTTTGGTGGCCTAAGATGCGGGGGGATGTCGCGGACTATGTCAATAGGTGCGACACCTGCCAAAGGGCTAAGCCTATGCACCAGCCGCCGGCGGGCCTGTTGGAACCGCTACAGACACCGTTCGTACCGTGGGAGAGGGTGGCCCTGGACTTTGTCACAGATCTACCCAGCTCAAGGGGCAAGACGGCAGTGCTCGTGGTAGTGGACCTGTTCACCAAGATGGCCCACTTCATTCCGTGCGCGAAGGTGGCCACGGCCGAGCAGACCGCTAAGATGTTCATAGACCACGTGTTCAAGGTGCACGGCCTACCAGGGTCTATTTTGTCCGACCGGGGGCGCCAGTTCATCTCCAACTTCTGGCAAAAGCTGATGGGATTCCTGAACGTCAAGGTCAGCCTGGCGTCAGCGAGACACCCGCAAACTAACGGGCAGGCGGAAAGGGTCAACGCCATCATGCAGCAGTACCTGAGATGCTACGCGAACCAGCAGCCATCGACCTGGGTGGACTATCTACCGTTGGCCGAGTTTGCCTACAACAACACGAAGCACGGGTCCACGGGGGTGACCCCATTTTTCGCCAACTACGGGAGGCATCCCAGAACCTTCCCGGGTCTGGACACAGTGCGGGAGGGGGAGCCACAGGGAGCAGAGGAAGTGGCAGCGGAGTTGCAGGAGATCCACAAGCAGCTCAGGAGGCAGTTAGAGTTGGCAAAACAGGCTTACAAAGTGCAGGCAGATCGACACAGGAGGGTTGGGGAGGACATCCAGGTGGGAGACTGGGTCTGGTTGGCAGCACAAGCAGTTCCAGCCAGATCGTTAGCCAAGAAGAAACTAGGGCACAAGCAGCTAGGGCCTTACCAAGTAGAGGCGCAGATCAACCCAGTGGCCTTCCGGTTGACACTCCCGGAGGGTTCCAGAATGCACCCGGTCTTTCATAGATCAGTGCTCACGCCCTACAGAGAGCCCCACAGGTTTCAAGCACCGGGGAAGGCGCCAGACCCGCTCAGAGAAGCGCCCAAAAAAGGGGGGTCGCCGAAAGGGGAGCCACTTAATGAAGCCACTGAGATTTTAGACTCAAGGTGGGGGGAGGACGGGATTGAATATCTTCTCGCCACAGAGGACACCCCGGCCAGCGCCAACAGGTGGGTGCCGGATTACGCAGTGTGTCAGGGGTTCAGAAGGAGAGACACAGGAGGGGGAGCAAATGGAGAGTGAGGAGGAGGAGTACGAGGGGGGCGCAGGCAGTGACAGTGGCCAGAGTTATTCCACAAGCCTCTCTAGCGAATCGGAGGACTCACAGAAGGGAGCGCCGGTGGCCAGAGCAAGGGAGATTCCAAGGGAGAAACCTCAAGAGGGAGGGGCCAGCGGGGAGTCCCTGAACAGCAGCTGGAGATCAGGGCCAGCGTCTCCACCAGAGCGCAGTGGGGAGGGGGAGTCCCAGGAGTCGGGACCAGTGTCCTCACCACCAGAGGGAGGAGAGGAGTCAGGTTTGGCAACACCCACATCAGGAAGCGGGGAAATGGTCAGAAGGAAAGTCACCGGCTGGGCGCGCGCGCCAAGTTCAAATGTACAGGAGCGCGGCACAGCGGGGAGCCCGGGAAGGGAGCCAGGTCCTAAAGCCCGCCGGAGGGAGGGGCAAGACTCAGGAGGCTCCGCGTCAGAGGAGTCCAGGAAGGAGGGAACCCCAGAGGGCAGAAGGACCCAACGCAGGAAAGAGCAGCGCAAGAGGTGGAGCCAGGCTAGAATCTTAAACTGGTGTGGGTGGAGCAGTGAGTCAGAGGGGACTTAGCCGGTCTAGCGTTAAGACGTGGGCCTGCGCGCCCAGAGCTTGGAAATGGAAACTAAACTTCAATAAAGACTTTTGTATATAATATCCACTGGGCGTTGGTCCTCTGTGAGCTGGGACCTAGCGGCAGTCCTGACAGTAAGTCCCCTCTCCATTTTCACCAATTTTGCAACCTCGTGGAGTGCGGGAAAGCAGCGAGGGGTGAAGATTGGTGCTTCGCGAGCTCACGAAAAACAGGGAAATGACTACCGAAGAGAGGATAGCGAGTTTGCAAAACGCAGTGACGCAGTTAACTGCAGAAATTGCGGCTTCCAGAAAGAAAGAACAGGAAGCAGCTGCTGCCTGCCAGGATCTGCGAACCAGGTTAGAAGTGCTAAGTACACAGAGGCTACCCGCCACCAGACCAGAAGGGATTGGGCTGGGAAACAGAGGAGGGAGCCTGGTATCTCACTTCAATGGGGACCTGCAGGAGTATCCTAACTTCAGAGCAGATGTGATTTATGCATTGCAGCTGCTTGACAAAGACTTTAAAAATGAGGAAGAGAGAGTGGGATTTATTATTTCGCATTTACGGGGGGAGGCAAAATCGTGGCTGCGCAATCTATGGAGAGACAAGGATCCAGCCCTCCAAAATGCGACTGCCTTCATTAAAGTGATGGATGCGTGTTTTTTATCTGAGATTGATGTGGATATCGCTAGGAGGGAGATTCACGGACTAAGACAAGGTAAAGCCACTGTGAGGCAATATCATTCACGTTTTTTCGGATTGGTGAATGTACTAGCCTGGGAGAAAGAATCGCCTGCCGTCAGAGACCTGTTCTGGGAAGGGTTGAGCGGAGCTGTGAAAGACGAGATCGCAAGGGGGGGAAGACCCCAAACCACCAAGGAAGTGGTGGAACGGGCACTCTCCATTGGGGTTCGGTTGGAAGGACGCCCTTGGGGCAGGGAGGAAGGGCATTTGGGACGCACGCCAGCGAGAGGACTGCCTCCCTTCCCCAAGGAGGCGGCGCGCGCTCGATCCATGCCTCCGCTGGGAGGGGGAGAGGAGCCGATGGAGATAGGTGGTGCTAAGGCTCACTCCACAGTCGGAGCCCTAACTCCGGGAGCAGTCAAGATGAAGCCTCCTAGAGGAACCAGGAAGTGCTACATCTGCGACAGTGCTCAGCATATGGCAAAAGAGTGTCCCCAGCGGTTTCACAAGCATACTGCAGCCGCAGCGACAGTAACAGACGCAATTCAGCAGAGGGAGTCGCAGCAGGAAAACTCCACTGTCTGGCTGGAGATGGCGTCTCTGGGGACCAGCCAGACAAGTCAGTGAAGCAATCCCCAGGGATCTTACAGCCCACCGACCCCCTCCCACCCAAACCAGTAGTGCAGCTCACCGCATCCCTTCAGCTCCCCAATGGGCTACTTGTGGAAATTCCCATCACCATCGACTCGGGGAGCAATGCAGATTTTATAGACATGCAGTTCCTCCAGCAACATGGCATAGCCCTTCTGCCAGCGGCGGTACCTCTGAAAGTCGTCACAGTGGACGGCAGGGAGCTACTGGGAGGGCAAGTGCTACAGCAGACGCCGCCAATGGTGATGCGCATTGGAAACCACCGTGAGGTCATCAGCTTCAACGTCACCCGCCTGTCAGACACGCCCATAGTGTTGGAAATGAGTTGGCTGGATAGGCACAGCACGGCATTAGCTTGGTACCAGCGGCAACTGACCTTCGGCTCCTCTTACTGCGCAGAACACTGCATCCTGGCGGACTTGGAAGATGAGGGGCACGAGGATGGACCACAGCTGAACTTGGGCATGTTGCAAGCGGTGCCTAACAAATACAAGGAGTTTTTGGAGGTCTTCTGCGAGAAAGAGGCGGATAAGCTGCCACCCCACAGACCCTACGACTGCAAGATCGACCTCCTGCCCGGGGCGACGCTCCCGACGGGGAAACTGTACTCCATGTCTGAGGATGAATTGCAAGAGCTCAGGGAGTTCATAGATGTCAGGGGTTCAGAAGGAGAGACACAGGAGGGGGAGCAAATGGAGAGTGAGGAGGAGGAGTACGAGGGGGGCGCAGGCAGTGACAGTGGCCAGAGTTATTCCACAAGCCTCTCTAGCGAATCGGAGGACTCACAGAAGGGAGCGCCGGTGGCCAGAGCAAGGGAGATTCCAAGGGAGAAACCTCAAGAGGGAGGGGCCAGCGGGGAGTCTCTGAACAGCAGCTGGAGATCAGGGCCAGCGTCTCCACCAGAGCGCAGTGGGGAGGGGGAGTCCCAGGAGTCGGGACCAGTGTCCTCACCACCAGAGGGAGGAGAGGAGTCAGGTTTGGCAACACCCACATCAGGAAGCGGGGAAACGGTCAGAAGGAAAGTCACCGGCTGGGCGCGCGCGCCAAGTTCAAATGTACAGGAGCGCGGCACAGCGGGGAGCCCGGGAAGGGAGCCAGGTCCTAAAGCCCGCCGGAGGGAGGGGCAAGACTCAGGAGGCTCCGCGTCAGAGGAGTCCAGGAAGGAGGGAACCCCAGAGGGCAGAAGGACCCAACGCAGGAAAGAGCAGCGCAAGAGGTGGAGCCGGGCTAGAATCTTAAACTGGTGTGGGTGGAGCAGTGAGTCAGAGGGGACTTAGCCGGTCTAGCGTTAAGACGTGGGCCTGCGCGCCCAGAGCTTGGAAATGGAAACTAAACTTCAATAAAGACTTTTGTATATAATATCCACTGGGCGTTGGTCCTCTGTGAGCTGGGACCTAGCGGCAGTCCTGACAGTAAGTCCCCTCTCCATTTTCACCAATTTTGCAACCTCGTGGAGTGCGGGAAAGCAGCGAGGGGTGAAGATTGGTGCTTCGCGAGCTCACGAAAAACAGGGAAATGACTACCGAAGAGAGGATAGCGAGTTTGCAAAACGCAGTGACGCAGTTGACTGCAGAAATTGCGGCTTCCAGAAAGAAAGAACAGGAAGCAGCTGCTGCCTGCCAGGATCTGCGAACCAGGTTAGAAGTGCTAAGTACACAGAGGCTACCCGCCACCAGACCAGAAGGGATTGGGCTGGGAAACAGAGGAGGGAGCCTGGTATCTCACTTCAGTGGGGACCTGCAGGAGTATCCTAACTTCAGAGCAGATGTGATTTATGCATTGCAGTTGCTTGACAAAGACTTTAAAAATGAGGGAGAGAAAGTGGGATTTATTATTTCGCATTTGCGGGGGGAGGCAAAATCGTGGCTGCGCAATCTATGGAGAGACAAGGATCCAGCCCTCCAAAATGCGGCTGCCTTCATTAAAGTGATGGATGCGTGTTTTTTATCTGAGCTTGATGTGGATATCGCTAGGAGGGAGATTCACGGACTAAGACAAGGTAAAGCCACTGTGAGGCAATATCATTCACGTTTTTTCGGATTGGTGAATGTACTAGCCTGGGAGAAAGAATCGCCTGCCGTCAGAGACCTGTTCTGGGAGGGGTTGAGCGGAGCTGTGAAAGACGAGATCGCAAGGGGGGGAAGACCCCAAACCACCAAGGAAGTGGTGGAACGGGCACTCTCCATTGGGGTTCGGTTGGAAGGACGCCCTTGGAGCAGGGAGGAAGGGCATTTGGGACGCACGCCAGCGAGAGGACTGCCTCCCTTCCCCAAGGAGGCGGCGCGCGCTCGATCCATGCCTCCGCTGGGAGGGGGAGAGGAGCCGATGGAGATAGGTGGTGCTAAGGCTCACTCCACAGTCGGAGCCCTAACTCCGGGAGCAGTCAAGATGAAGCCTCCTAGAGGAACCAGGAAGTGCTACATCTGCGACAGTGCTCAGCATATGGCAAAAGAGTGTCCCCAGCGGTTTCACAAGCATACTGCAGCCGCAGCGACAGTAACAGACGCAATTCAGCAGAGGGAGTCGCAGCAGGAAAACTCCACTGTCTGGCTGGAGATGGCGTCTCTGGGGACCAGCCAGACAAGTCAGTGAAGCAATCCCCAGGGATCTTACAGCCCACCGACCCCCTCCCACCCAAACCAGTAGTGCAGCTCACCGCATCCCTTCAGCTCCCCAATGGGCTACTTGTGGAAATTCCCATCACCATCGACTCGGGGAGCAATGCAGATTTTATAGACATGCAGTTCCTCCAGCAACATGGCATAGCCCTTCTGCCAGCGGCGGTACCTCTGAAAGTCGTCACAGTGGACGGCAGGGAGCTACTGGGAGGGCAAGTGCTACAGCAGACGCCGCCAATGGTGATGCGCATTGGAAACCACCGTGAGGTCATCAGCTTCAACGTCACCCGCCTGTCAGACACGCCCATAGTGTTGGGAATGAGTTGGCTGGATAGGCACAGCCCGGCATTAGCTTGGTACCAGCGGCAACTGACCTTCGGCTCCTCTTACTGCGCAGAACACTGCATCCTGGCGGACTTGGAAGATGAGGGGCACAAGGATGGACCACAGCTGAACTTGGGCATGTTGCAAGCGGTGCCTAACAAATACAAGGAGTTTTTGGAGGTCTTCTGCGAGAAAGAGGCGGATAAGCTGCCACCCCACAGACCCTACGACTGCAAGATCGACCTCCTGCCCGGGGCGACGCTCCCGACGGGGAAACTGTACTCCATGTCTGAGGATGAATTGCAAGAGCTCAGGGAGTTCATAGATCACAACCTGAAGCGGGGATTCATCCAGGAGTCCAAGGCGGCAGGAGGCAGTCCCGTGTTCTTTGTAAAGAAGCGGGACACGCCCCAAAAGAGGCTGGTCGTTGATTTCCGCTTCTTGAACCTCAAGACCAAGCCCTCAGCCTTCCCTATGCCCAAGATCGATGACCTGCTGGCGACGGTGAGGAAGGGTCGCATCTTTACCAAGTTGGATCTTCGCGGAGCGTACAATCTCATTCGCGTACGGGAAGGCGACGAGTGGAAAACAACCATGTTTACGCCGCTGGGCACTTATGAATACAGAGTTATGCCTTTTGGATTAAAAAATGGTTCCCACTGCTTTCAAGCCTTCATGCATCATGTCTTGGCGGGTCTCCTCTACAAGAAGTGCGTCTGCTTCCTGGATGACATCCTAATCTTCTCGGAATCGCCGGAGGCTCACGAGAGAGATGTTAGGGAAGTTCTGCAGAGGCTGCGGGAGCACAGGCTGTACGCCAAGCTGGAGAAGTGCCAGTTCGACAAGACGGAGGTGGATTTCTTGGGCTACAAACTGTCCGATAAGGGACTGGCTATGGACGGTGCCAAGGTACGTGCAGTACTGGATTGGAAGAGCCCACGCAATAGGAAGGAAGTACAGAGGTTTGTCGGTTTTGCCAACTTTTATCGCAAGTTCATCAAGGGTGTCGCCATGCAGACAGCGGCCATCACCGACACCCTCAGTTCCAAGAAGAAGAGGTTCATCTGGACGGAGCAGGCAGAGCAGTCCTTTCAGAAGCTCAAGCAGCTCTTCGCTTCCGAAGAGAACCTACTGCACGTAAATCCCAGCAGGCCCATGAGAGTGGAGACGGACGCCTCAGACAGGGCCGTGGGAGCCGTTCTGTTGCAGCAAGACCACCAGGGGGACTGGAGGCCGTGCGCTTTCTACTCCAGAAAACTCAGCAAAGCGGAGCAGAACTACACCATTTGGGACAGGGAGTTGCTGGCCATACATGCAGCCTTCAAGGCGTGGCGGCACTTCCTCGTCGGAGCCAAGCACACGGTGCAGGTCCGCACAGACCATAAGAACTTGGAGTACTGGCGCACGGCGAGGTTCCTGAACCAGCGACACATCCGCTGGGCGGAGTTCTTTGCAGATTTCGACTTCAGAATTGAGTACATCCCAGGAAACAGCAACGTCTTGGCGGACGCGCTGTCCAGAAAACCGCAGTATCTGGAGGCAGAGGCACCGGCGGCGGCCAAGCACATTTTCACACCACAGGCGTGGGCATGCGCGTCAGCCACGGTGGACCTGGACGCGGTGCGCCGCGCGCTGCAAACGGACTCGTTCGCCCGAGCCAAGATGGAGGAGGTGTGCAGTGGCAAGGCGAGGGGCGACGAATTCCAAGTGCGAGACGGCCTGCTCCTACGCAAGGGAGTCCTCTACGTACCAGGAGACAGCCTCCGCGCGAAGGTCCTGCAACAGCTGCACGACGCGCCCAGCGCGGGGCACTTCGGCAAGGAGAAGACGGTGGACTTAGTAGCCAGAGACTTTTGGTGGCCTAAGATGCGGGGGGATGTCGCGGACTATGTCAATAGGTGCGACACCTGCCAAAGGGCTAAGCCTGTGCACCAGCCGCCGGCGGGCCTGTTGGAACCGCTACAGACACCGTTCGTACCGTGGGAGAGGGTGGCCCTGGACTTTGTCACAGATCTACCCAGCTCAAGGGGCAAGACGGCAGTGCTCGTGGTAGTGGACCTGTTCACCAAGATGGCCCACTTCATTCCGTGCGCGAAGGTGGCCACGGCCGAGCAGACCGCTAAGATGTTCATAGACCACGTGTTCAAGGTGCACGGCCTACCAGGGTCTATTTTGTCCGACCGGGGGCGCCAGTTCATCTCCAACTTCTGGCAAAAGCTGATGGGATTCCTGAACGTCAAGGTCAGCCTGGCGTCGGCGAGACACCCGCAAACTAACGGGCAGGCGGAAAGGGTCAACGCCATCATGCAGCAGTACCTGAGATGCTACGCGAACCAGCAGCCATCGACCTGGGTGGACTATCTACCGTTGGCCGAGTTTGCCTACAACAACACGAAGCACGGGTCCACGGGGGTGACCCCATTTTTCGCCAACTACGGGAGGCATCCCAGAACCTTCCCGGGTCTGGACACAGTGCGGGAGGGGGAGCCACAGGGAGCAGAGGAAGTGGCAGCGGAGTTGCAGGAGATCCACGAGCAGCTCAGGAGGCAGTTAGAGTTGGCAAAACAGGCTTACAAAGTGCAGGCAGATCGACACAGGAGGGTTGGGGAGGACATCCAGGTGGGAGACTGGGTCTGGTTGGCAGCACAAGCAGTTCCAGCCAGATCGTTAGCCAAGAAGAAACTAGGGCACAAGCAGCTAGGGCCTTACCAAGTAGAGGCGCAGATCAACCCAGTGGCCTTCCGGTTGACACTCCCGGAGGGTTCCAGAATGCACCCGGTCTTTCATAGATCAGTGCTCACGCCCTACAGAGAGCCCCACAGGTTTCAAGCACCGGGGAAGGCGCCAGACCCGCTCAGAGAAGCGCCCAAAAAAGGGGGGTCGCCGAAAGGGGAGCCACTTAATGAAGCCACTGAGATTTTAGACTCAAGGTGGGGGGAGGACGGGATTGAATATCTTCTCGCCACAGAGGACACCCCGGCCAGCGCCAACAGGTGGGTGCCGGATTACGCAGTGGAAGAGCAGTTGCTCAAGGAAGAATTCCACACACTTTTCCCGCACAAGCCTATGCCGGCGGGCTTTTTCGAGGATTGTTTGTTCACACCCACACTCTCGGCCAGCACTTTCCGGGGTTTCTCGTCAGCTGAGGACTCGGCTCCGGGAGGCAGCTCTCCGGAGGGATCACTTTCAGGTTTTGGCACGGGGGGATCTTATTGGTGGGAGGACCAACCCGAAGTGGGCTGGCCCAGAGACATGCCGAAGGGGCCCTGGGAGGTGGACCCCCATCAAACAACAGGGGGAGGAGGGCTCTTGGGTGATTTGGGGTCGAGCGCAGATTTCGAGCACACCGCGCAGGAGATGGAAGCGGAGGAGGTCGTCGTCGACGAGCCCATGGGGGACTTCCCGGACTTATCTCGATGGTTGCAAGCCTCAGGGGACGAGCTGTATCCTGGACTCACCCCTACAACAATGGAGCACCCGGAACCCGCACCGGAAGAGGGGGAGGGGGGAAGGGGGGGCTTCGAGGGGGGGATGGATGTCAGGGGTTCAGAAGGAGAGACACAGGAGGGGGAGCAAATGGAGAGTGAGGAGGAGGAGTACGAGGGGGGCGCAGGCAGTGACAGTGGCCAGAGTTATTCCACAAGCCTCTCTAGCGAATCGGAGGACTCACAGAAGGGAGCGCCGGTGGCCAGAGCAAGGGAGATTCCAAGGGAGAAACCTCAAGAGGGAGGGGCCAGCGGGGAGTCTCTGAACAGCAGCTGGAGATCAGGGCCAGCGTCTCCACCAGAGCGCAGTGGGGAGGGGGAGTCCCAGGAGTCGGGACCAGTGTCCTCACCACCAGAGGGAGGAGAGGAGTCAGGTTTGGCAACACCCACATCAGGAAGCGGGGAAACGGTCAGAAGGAAAGTCACCGGCTGGGCGCGCGCGCAAAGTTCAAATGTACAGGAGCGCGGCACAGCGGGGAGCCCGGGAAGGGAGGGGCAAGACTCAGGAGGCTCCGCGTCAGAGGAGTCCAGGAAGGAGGGAACCCCAGAGGGCAGAAGGACCCAACGCAGGAAAGAGCAGCGCAAGAGGTGGAGCCGGGCTAGAATCTTAAACTGGTGTGGGTGGAGCAGTGAGTCAGAGGGGACTTAGCCGGTCTAGCGTTAAGACGTGGGCCTGCGCGCCCAGAGCTTGGAAATGGAAACTAAACTTCAATAAAGACTTTTGTATATAATATCCACTGGGCGTTGGTCGTCTGTGAGCTGGGACCTAGCGGCAGTCCTGACATATATAATATCCACTGGGCGTTGGTCCTCTGTGAGCTGGGACCTAGCGGCAGTCCTGACAGAAATGTTTCTTAACAGCCGTAATCAAGCATAGGTGTTTTGGTTCCATGTCAATAGAAAGCAGACGAAAATGTTTGCATTGTTCTTTCCATGTTCTTTCCACCCACAAATAGCAAAGCGAAGTGTAATGAGCCTAAACTTCCCCAAACTGGTTGTTTTGCGTTCCAGCTACATAGAAAGAAGAATTTTGGATTTCGCTTATTTCAGATCGTGTTCCGTGGTGTTAATGCTCATTAACCCAGAAATCGCAAAGTATGTGTAATGAGTCCCAATTAACACAAAACCGTCTTTTCGCTTCCATATGCGTGGAAAGAAGACGAATAAGCTTTGAAAGGACTTATTTCAATTTGCATGGTGTTTTATGGGTGTGCACCAGAATCACCTCCAACCAAAGCAAAAAGGTGTTTGGGGTTCCATCCACTTAAAATGAAAGAAGATAAAGCTCTGATTGGTTTTGTTGCAAATTGGTGTTTTTCTGGTTAGAATGCACATTCACCCAAAAATCTCAGAGTGAAATGTTTCTTAACAGCCGTAATCAAGCATAGGTGTTTTGGTTCCATGTCAATAGAAAGCAGACGAAAATGTTTGCATTGTTCTTTCCAAGCACAAATAGCAAAGCGAAGTGTAATGAGCCTATACCTCTCCAAACAGGTAGTTTTGCGTTCCAGCTACATAGAATGAAGAATTTTGGATTTCGTTTATTTCAGATCGTGTTCCGTGGTGTTAATGCTCATTAACCCAGAAATCGCAAAGTATGTGTAATGAGTCCCAAATAACACAAAACCGTCTTTTCGCTTCCATATGCGTAGAAAGAAGACGAATAAGCTTTGAAAGGACTTATTTCAATTCGCATGGGGTTTTATGGGTGTGCACCAGAATCACCTCCAACCAAAGCAAAAAGGTGTTTTGGGTTCCATCCACTTAAAAAGAAAGACGATTAAGCTCTGATTGGTTTTGTTGCAAATTGGTGTTTTTGGGGTTAGAATGCACATTCACCCAAAAATATCAGTGAAATGTTTCTTAACAGCCGTAATCAAGCATAGGTGTTTTGGTTCCATGTCAATAGAAAGCAGACGAAAATGTTTGGATTGTTCTTTCCATGTTCTTTCCACCCACAAATAGCAAAGCGAAGTGTAATGAGCCTAAACTTCCCCAAACTGGTTCTTTTGCGTTCCAGCTACATAGAAAGAAGAATTTTGGATTTCGCTTCTTTCAGATCGTGTTCCGTGGTGTGAATGCTAATTAACCCAGAAATCGCAAAGTATGTGTAATGAGTCCCAAATAACACAAAACCGTCTTTTCGCTTCCATATGCGTAGAAAGAAGACGAATAAGCTTTGAAAGGACTTATTTCAATTCGCATGGTGTTTTATGGGTGTGCACCAGAATCACCTCCAACCAAAGCAAAAAGGTGTTTGGGGTTCCATCCACTTAAAATGAAAGGAGATAAAGCTCTGATTGGTTTTGTTGCAAATTGGTGTTTTTCTGGTTAGAATGCACATTCACCCAAAAATCTCAGAGTGAAATGTTTCTTAACAGCCGTAATCAAGCATAGGTGTTTTGGTTCCATGTTAATAGAAAGCAGACGAAAATGTTTGGATTGTTCTTTCCATGTTCTTTCCACCCACAAATAGCAAAGCGAAGTGTAATGAGCCTAAACTTCCCCAAACTGGTTGTTTTGCGTTCCAGCTACATAGAAAGAAGAATTTTGGATTTCGCTTATTTCAGATCGTGTTCCGTGGTGTTAATGCTCATTAACCCAGAAATCGCAAAGTATGTGTAATGAGTCCCAATTAACACAAAACCGTCTTTTCGCTTCCATATGCGTAGAAAGAAGACGAATAAGCTTTGAAAGGACTTATTTCAATTCGCATGGTGTTTTATGGGTGTGCACCACAATCACCTCCAACCAAAGCAAAAAGGTGTTTCGGGTTCCATCCACTTAAAATGAAAGAAGATAAAGCTCTGATTGGTTTTGTTGCAAATTGGTGTTTTTCTGGTTAGAATGCACATTCACCCAAAAATCTCAGAGTGAAATGTTTCTTAACAGCCGTAATCAAGCATAGGTGTTTTGGTTCCATGTCAATAGAAAGCAGACGAAAATGTTTGCATTGTTCTTTCCAAGCACAAATAGCAAAGCGAAGTGTAATGAGCCTATACCTCTCCAAACAGGTAGTTTTGCGTTCCAGCTACATAGAATGAAGAATTTTGGATTTCGTTTATTTCAAATCGTGTTCCGTGGTGTTAATGCTCATTAACCCAGAAATCGCAAAGTATGTGTAATGAGTCCCAAATAACACAAAACCGTCTTTTCGCTTCCATATGCGTAGAAAGAAGACGAATAAGCTTTGAAAGGACTTATTTCAATTCGCATGGTGTTTTAAGGGTGTGCACCAGAATCACCTCCAACCAAAGCAAAAAGGTGTTTTGGGTTCCATCCACTTAAAAAGAAAGATGTCAGGACTGCCGCTAGGTCCCAGCTCACAGAGGACCAACGCCCAGTGGATATTATATACAAAAGTCTTTATTGAAGTTTAGTTTCCATTTCCAAGCTCTGGGCGCGCAGGCCCACGTCTTAACGCTAGACCGGCTAAGTCCCCTCTGACTCACTGCTCCACCCACACCAGTTTAAGATTCTAGCCCGGCTCCACCTCTTGCGCTGCTCTTTCCTGCGTTGGGTCCTTCTGCCCTCTGGGGTTCCCTCCTTCCTGGATTCCTCTGACGCGGAGCCTCCTGAGTCTTGCCCCTCCCTCCGGCGGGCTTTAGGACCTGGCTCCCTTCCCGGGCTCCCCGCTGTGCCGCGCTCCTGTACATTTGAACTTGGCGCGCGCGCCCAGCCGGTGACTTTCCTTCTGACCGTTTCCCCGCTTCCTGATGTGGGTGTTGCCAAACCTGACTCCTCTCCTCCCTCTGGTGGTGAGGACACTGGTCCCGACTCCTGGGACTCCCCCTCCCCACTGCGCTCTGGTGGAGACGCTGGCCCTGATCTCCAGCTGCTGTTCAGGGACTCCCCGCTGGCCCCTCCCTCTTGAGGTTTCTCCCTTGGAATCTCCCTTGCTCTGGCCACCGGCGCTCCCTTCTGTGAGTCCTCCGATTCGCTAGAGAGGCTTGTGGAATAACTCTGGCCACTGTCACTGCCTGCGCCCCCCTCGTACTCCTCCTCCTCACTCTCCATTTGCTCCCCCTCCTGTGTCTCTCCTTCTGAACCCCTGACATCCATCCCCCCCTCGAAGCCCCCCCTTCCCCCCTCCCCCTCTTCCGGTGCGGGTTCCGGGTGCTCCATTGTTGTAGGGGTGAGTCCAGGATACAGCTCGTCCCCTGAGGCTTGCAACCATCGAGATAAGTCCGGGAAGTCCCCCATGGGCTCGTCGACGACGACCTCCTCCGCTTCCATCTCCTGCGCGGTGTGCTCGAAATCTGCGCTCGACCCCAAATCACCCAAGAGCCCTCCTCCCCCTGTTGCTTGATGGGGGTCCACCTCCCAGGGCCCCTTCGGCATGTCTCTGCGCCAGCCCACTTCGGGTTGGTCCTCCCACCAATAAGATCCCCCCGTGCCAAAACCTGAAAGTGATCCCTCTGGAGAGTCCTCAGCTGACGAGAAACCCCGGAAAGTGCTGGCCGAGAGTGTGGGTGTGAACAAACAATCCTCGAAAAAGCCCGCCGGCATAGGCTTGTGCGGGAAAAGTGTGTGGAATTCTTCCTTGAGCAACTGCTCTTCCACTGCGTAATCCGGCACCCACCTGTTGGCGCTGGCCGGGGTGTCCTCTGTGGCGAGAAGATATTCAATCCCGTCCTCCCCCCACCTTGAGTCTAAAATCTCAGTGGCTTCATTAAGTGGCTCCCCTTTCGGCGACCCCCCTTTTTTGGGCGCTTCTCTGAGCGGGTCTGGCGCCTTCCCCGGTGCTTGAAACCTGTGGGGCTCTCTGTAGGGCGTGAGCACTGATCTATGAAAGACCGGGTGCATTCTGGAACCCTCCGGGAGTGTCAACCGGAAGGCCACTGGGTTGATCTGCGCCTCTACTTGGTAAGGCCCTAGCTGCTTGTGCCCTAGTTTCTTCTTGGCTAACGATCTGGCTGGAACTGCTTGTGCTGCCAACCAGACCCAGTCTCCCACCTGGATGTCCTCCCCAACCCTCCTGTGTCGATCTGCCTGCACTTTGTAAGCCTGTTTTGCCAACTCTAACTGCCTCCTGAGCTGCTCGTGGATCTCCTGCAACTCCGCTGCCACTTCCTCTGCTCCCTGTGGCTCCCCCTCCCGCACTGTGTCCAGACCCGGGAAGGTTCTGGGATGCCTCCCGTAGTTGGCGAAAAATGGGGTCACCCCCGTGGACCCGTGCTTCGTGTTGTTGTAGGCAAACTCGGCCAACGGTAGATAGTCCACCCAGGTCGATGGCTGCTGGTTCGCGTAGCATCTCAGGTACTGCTGCATGATGGCATTGACCCTTTCCGCCTGCCCGTTAGTTTGCGGGTGTCTCGCCGACGCCAGGCTGACCTTGACGTTCAGGAATCCCATCAGCTTTTGCCAGAAGTTGGAGATGAACTGGCGCCCCCGGTCGGACAAAATAGACCCTGGTAGGCCGTGCACCTTGAACACGTGGTCTATGAACATCTTAGCGGTCTGCTCGGCCGTGGCCACCTTCGCGCACGGAATGAAGTGGGCCATCTTGGTGAACAGGTCCACTACCACGAGCACTGCCGTCTTGCCCCTTGAGCTGGGTAGATCTGTGACAAAGTCCAGGGCCACCCTCTCCCACGGTACGAACGGTGTCTGTAGCGGTTCCAACAGGCCCGCCGGCGGCTGGTGCACAGGCTTAGCCCTTTGGCAGGTGTCGCACCTATTGACATAGTCCGCGACATCCCCCCGCATCTTAGGCCACCAAAAGTCTCTGGCTACTAAGTCCACCGTCTTCTCCTTGCCGAAGTGCCCCGCGCTGGGCGCGTCGTGCAGCTGTTGCAGGACCTTCGCGCGGAGGCTGTCTCCTGGTACGTAGAGGACTCCCTTGCGTAGGAGCAGGCCGTCTCGCACTTGGAATTCGTCGCCCCTCGCCTTGCCACTGCACACCTCCTCCATCTTGGCTCGGGCGAACGAGTCCGTTTGCAGCGCGCGGCGCACCGCGTCCAGGTCCACCGTGGCTGACGCGCATGCCCACGCCTGTGGTGTGAAAATGTGCTTGGCCGCCGCCGGTGCCTCTGCCTCCAGATACTGCGGTTTTCTGGACAGCGCGTCCGCCAAGACGTTGCTGTTTCCTGGGATGTACTCAATTCTGAAGTCGAAATCTGCAAAGAACTCCGCCCAGCGGATGTGTCGCTGGTTCAGGAACCTCGCCGTGCGCCAGTACTCCAAGTTCTTATGGTCTGTGCGGACCTGCACCGTGTGCTTGGCTCCGACGAGGAAGTGCCGCCACGCCTTGAAGGCTGCATGTATGGCCAGCAACTCCCTGTCCCAAATGGTGTAGTTCTGCTCCGCTTTGCTGAGTTTTCTGGAGTAGAAAGCGCACGGCCTCCAGTCCCCCTGGTGGTCTTGCTGCAACAGAACGGCTCCCACGGCCCTGTCTGAGGCGTCCGTCTCCACTCTCATGGGCCTGCTGGGATTTACGTGCAGTAGGTTCTCTTCGGAAGCGAAGAGCTGCTTGAGCTTCTGAAAGGACTGCTCTGCCTGCTCCGTCCAGATGAACCTCTTCTTCTTGGAACTGAGGGTGTCGGTGATGGCCGCTGTCTGCATGGCGAAACCCTTGATGAACTTGCGATAAAAGTTGGCAAAACCGACAAACCTCTGTACTTCCTTCCTATTGCGTGGGCTCTTCCAATCCAGTACTGCACGTACCTTGGCACCGTCCATAGCCAGTCCCTTGTCGGACAGTTTGTAGCCCAAGAAATCCACCTCCGTCTTGTCGAACTGGCACTTCTCCAGCTTGGCGTACAGCCTGTGCTCCCGCAGCCTCTGCAGAACTTCCCTAACATCTCTCTCGTGAGCCTCCGGCGATTCCGAGAAGATTAGGATGTCATCCAGGAAGCAGACGCACTTCTTGTAGAGGAGACCCGCCAAGACATGATGCATGAAGGCTTGAAAGCAGTGGGAACCATTTTTTAATCCAAAAGGCATAACTCTGTATTCATAAGTGCCCAGCGGCGTAAACATGGTTGTTTTCCACTCGTCGCCTTCCCGTACGCGAATGAGATTGTACGCTCCGCGCAGATCCAACTTGGTAAAGATGCGACCCTTCCTCACCGTCGCCAGCAGGTCATCGATCTTGGGCATAGGGAATGCTGAGGGCTTGGTCTTGAGGTTCAAGAAGCGGAAATCAACGACCAGCCTCTTTTGGGGCGTGTCCCGCTTCTTTACAAAGAACACGGGACTGCCTCCTGCCGCCTTGGACTCCTGGATGAATCCCCGCTTCAGGTTGTGATCTATGAACTCCCTGAGCTCTTGCAATTCATCCTCAGACATGGAGTACAGTTTCCCCGTCGGGAGCGTCGCCCCGGGCAGGAGGTCGATCTTGCAGTCGTAGGGTCTGTGGGGTGGCAGCTTATCCGCCTCTTTCTCGCAGAAGACCTCCAAAAACTCCTTGTATTTGTTAGGCACCGCTTGCAACATGCCCAAGTTCAGCTGTGGTCCATCCTCGTGCCCCTCATCTTCCAAGTCCGCCAGGATGCAGTGTTCTGCGCAGTAAGAGGAGCCGAAGGTCAGTTGCCGCTGGTACCAAGCTAATGCCGGGCTGTGCCTATCCAGCCAACTCATTCCCAACACTATGGGCGTGTCTGACAGGCGGGTGACGTTGAAGCTGATGACCTCACGGTGGTTTCCAATGCGCATCACCATTGGCGGCGTCTGCTGTAGCACTTGCCCTCCCATTAGCTCCCTGCCATCCACTGTGACGACTTTCAGAGGTACCGCCGCTGGCAGAAGGGCTATGCCATGTTGCTGGAGGAACTGCATGTCTATAAAATCTGCATTGCTCCCCGAGTCGATGGTGATGGGAATTTCCACAAGTAGCCCATTGGGGAGCTGAAGGGATGCGGTGAGCTGCACTACTGGTTTGGGTGGGAGGGGGTCGGTGGGCTGTAAGATCCCTGGGGATTGCTTCACTGACTTGTCTGGCTGGTCCCCAGAGACGCCATCTCCAGCCAGACAGTGGAGTTTTCCTGCTGCGACTCCCTCTGCTGAATTGCGTCTGTTACTGTCGCTGCGGCTGCAGTATGCTTGTGAAACCGCTGGGGACACTCTTTTGCCATATGCTGAGCACTGTCGCAGATGTAGCACTTCCTGGTTCCTCTAGGAGGCTTCATCTTGACTGCTCCCGGAGTTAGGGCTCCGACTGTGGAGTGAGCCTTAGCACCACCTATCTCCATCGGCTCCTCTCCCCCTCCCAGCGGAGGCATGGATCGAGCGCGCGCCGCCTCCTTGGGGAAGGGAGGCAGTCCTCTCGCTGGCGTGCGTCCCAAATGCCCTTCCTCCCTGCCCCAAGGGCGTCCTTCCAACCGAACCCCAATGGAGAGTGCCCGTTCCACCACTTCCTTGGTGGTTTGGGGTCTTCCCCCCCTTGCGATCTCGTCTTTCACAGCTCCGCTCAACCCCTCCCAGAACAGGTCTCTGACGGCAGGCGATTCTTTCTCCCAGGCTAGTACATTCACCAATCCGAAAAAACGTGAATGATATTGCCTCACAGTGGCTTTACCTTGTCTTAGTCCGTGAATCTCCCTCCTAGCGATATCCACATCAATCTCAGATAAAAAACACGCATCCATCACTTTAATGAAGGCAGTCGCATTTTGGAGGGCTGGATCCTTGTCTCTCCATAGATTGCGCAGCCACGATTTTGCCTCCCCCCGTAAATGCGAAATAATAAATCCCACTCTCTCTTCCTCATTTTTAAAGTCTTTGTCAAGCAGCTGCAATGCATAAATCACATCTGCTCTGAAGTTAGGATACTCCTGCAGGTCCCCATTGAAGTGAGATACCAGGCTCCCTCCTCTGTTTCCCAGCCCAATCCCTTCTGGTCTGGTGGCGGGTAGCCTCTGTGTACTTAGCACTTCTAACCTGGTTCGCAGATCCTGGCAGGCAGCAGCTGCTTCCTGTTCTTTCTTTCTGGAAGCCGCAATTTCTGCAGTCAACTGCGTCACTGCGTTTTGCAAACTCGCTATCCTCTCTTCGGTAGTCATTTCCCTGTTTTTCGTGAGCTCGCGAAGCACCAATCTTCACCCCTCGCTGCTTTCCCGCACTCCACGAGGTTGCAAAATTGGTGAAAATGGAGAGGGGACTTACTGTCAGGACTGCCGCTAGGTCCCAGCTCACAGAGGACCAACGCCCAGTGGATATTATATACAAAAGTCTTTATTGAAGTTTAGTTTCCATTTCCAAGCTCTGGGCGCGCAGGCCCACGTCTTAACGCTAGACCGGCTAAGTCCCCTCTGACTCACTGCTCCACCCACACCAGTTTAAGATTCTAGCCCGGCTCCACCTCTTGCGCTGCTCTTTCCTGCGTTGGGTCCTTCTGCCCTCTGGGGTTCCCTCCTTCCTGGACTCCTCTGACGCGGAGCCTCCTGAGTCTTGCCCCTCCCTCCGGCGGGCTTTAGGACCTGGCTCCCTTCCCGGGCTCCCCGCTGTGCCGCGCTCCTGTACATTTGAACTTGGCGCGGGCGCCCAGCCGGTGACTTTCCTTCTGACCGTTTCCCCGCTTCCTGATGTGGGTGTTGCCAAACCTGACTCCTCTCCTCCCTCTGGTGGTGAGGACACTGGTCCCGACTCCTGGGACTCCCCCTCCCCACTGCGCTCTGGTGGAGACGCTGGCCCTGATCTCCAGCTGCTGTTCAGGGACTCCCCGCTGGCCCCTCCCTCTTGAGGTTTCTCCCTTGGAATCTCCCTTGCTCTGGCCACCGGCGCTCCCTTCTGTGAGTCCTCCGATTCGCTAGAGAGGCTTGTGGAATAACTCTGGCCACTGTCACTGCCTGCGCCCCCCTCGTACTCCTCCTCCTCACTCTCCATTTGCTCCCCCTCCTGTGTTTCTCCTTCTGAACCCCTGACAGTTTATTTCAAATCGTGTTCCGTGGTGTTAATGCTCATTAATCCAGAAATCGCAGTGTATGTGTAATGAGTCCCAAATAACACAAAACCGTCTTTTCGCTTCCATATGCGTAGAAAGAAGACGAATAAGCTTTGATAGGACTTATTTCAATTCGCATGGGGTTTTATGGGTGTGCACCAGAATCACCTCCAACCAGAGCAAAAAGGTGTTGGGGGTTCCATCCACTTAAAATGAAAGAAGATAAAGCACTGATTGGTTTTGTTGCAAATTGGTGTTTTTCTGGTTAGAATGCACATTCACCCAAAAATCTCAGAGTGAAATGTTTCTTAACAGCCGTAATCAAGCATAGGTGTTTTGGTTCCATGTCAATAGAAAGCAGACGAAAAGGTTTGCATTGTTCTTTCCAACCACAAATAGCAAAGCGAAGTGTAATGAGCCTATACCTCCCCAAACAGGTTGTTTTGCGTTCCAGCTACATAGAATGAAGAATTTTGGATTTCGTTTATTTCAAATCGTGTTCCGTGGTGTTAATGCTCATTAACCCAGAAATCGCAAAGTATGTGTAATGAGTCCCAAATAACACAAAACCGTCTTTTCGCTTCCATATGCGTAGAAAGAAGACGAATAAGCTTTGAAAGGACTTATTTCAATTCGCATGGGGTTTTATGGGTGTGCACCAGAATCACCTCAAACCAAAGCAAAAAGGTGTTTTGGGTTCCATCCACTTAAAAAGAAAGACGATTAAGCTCTGATTGGTTTTGTTGCAAATTGGTGTTTTTGGGGTTAGAATGCACATTCACCCAAAAATATCAGTGAAATGTTTCTTAACAGCCGTAATCAAGCATAGGTGTTTTGGTTCCATGTCAATAGAAAGCAGACGAAAATGTTTGCATTGTTCTTTCCATGTTCTTTCCAAGCACAAATAGCAAAGCGAAGAATTTTGGATTTCGCTTATTTCAAATCGTGTTCCGTGGTGTTATTGCTCATTAACCCAGAAATCGCAAAGTATGTGTAATGAGTCCCAAATAACACAAAACCGTCTTTTCGCTTCCGTATGCGTAGAAAGAAGACGAAAAAGCTTTGATAGGACTTATTTCAATTCGCATGGGGTTTTATGGGTGTGCACCAGAATCACCTCCAACCAAAGCAAAAAGGTGTTTGGGGTTCCATCCACTTAAAATGAAAGAAGATAAAGCTCTGATTGGTTTTGTTGCAAATTGGTGTTTTTCTGGTTAGAATGCACATTCACCCAAAAATCTCAGAGTGAAATGTTTCTTAACAGCCGTAATCAAGCATAGGTGTTTTGGTTCCATGTCAATAGAAAGCAGACGAAAATGTTTGGATTCTTCTTTCCATGTTCTTTCCACCCACAAATAGCAAAGCGAAGTCTAATGAGCCTAAACTTCCCCAAACTGGTTGTTTTGCGTTCCAGCTACATAGAAAGAAGAATTTTGGATTTCGCTTCTTTCAGATCGTGTTCCGTGTGTTAATGTTCATTAACCCAGAAATCGCAAAGTATGTGTAATGAGTCCCAAATAACATAAAACCGTCTTTTCGCTTCCATATGCATAGAAAGAAGACGAATAAGCTTTGAAAGGACTTATTTCAATTCGCATGGTGTTTTATGGGTGTGCACCAGAATCACCTCCAACCAAAGCAAAAAGGTGTTTGGGGTTCCATCCACTTAAAATGAAAGAAGATAAAGCTCTGATTGGTTTTGTTGCAAATTGGTGTTTTTCTGGTTAGAATGCACATTCACCCAAAAATCTCAGAGTGAAATGTTTCTTAACAGCCGTAATCAAGCATAGGTGTTTTGGCTCCATGTCAATAGAAAGCAGACGAAAATGTTTGCATTGTTCTTTCCATGTTCTTTCCACCCACAAATAGCAAAGCGAAGTGTAATGAGCCTAAACTTCCCCAAAGTGGTTGTTTTGCTTTCTGGGTTAGGGTTAGGGTTAGGGTTAGGGTTAGGGTTAGGGTTAGGGTTTAGGGTTTAGGGTTTAGGGTTAGGGTTAGGGTTAGGGTTAGGGTTTAGGGTTTAGGGTTTAGGGTTAGGGTTAGGGTTAGGGTTAGGGTTAGGGTTTAGGGGTTAGGGTTAGGGTTAGGGTTAGGGTTAGGGTTAGGGTTGGGGTTAGGGTTAGGGTTAGGGTTAGGGTTAGGGTTAGGGGTTAGGGTTAGGGTTAGGGTTAGGGTTAGGGTTAGGGTTAGGGTTAGGGTTAGGGTTAGGGTTAGGGTTAGGGTTAGGGGTTAGGGGTTAGGGGTTAGGGTTAGGGTTAGGGTTAGGGTTAGGGTTAGGGTTAGGGGTTAGGGTTAGGGTTAGGGGTTAGGGTTAGGGTTAGGGTTAGGGTTAGGGTTAGGGTTAGGGTTAGGGTTAGGGTTAGGGTTAGGGTTAGGGTTAGGGGTTAGGGGTTAGGGTTAGGGGTTAGGGTTAGGGTTAGGGTTAGGGTTAGGGTTAGGGTTAGGGTTAGGGTTAGGGTTAGGGGTTAGGGGTTAGGGTTAGGGTTAGGGTTAGGGTTAGGGTTAGGGTTAGGGTTAGGGTTAGGGTTAGGGTTAGGGTTAGGGTTAGGGTTAGGGTTAGGGTTAGGGTTAGGGTTAGGGTTAGGGTTAGGGTTAGGGTTAGGGTTAGGGTTAGGGTTAGGGTTAGGGTTAGGGTTAGGGTTAGGGTTAGGGTTAGGGTTAGGGTTAGGGTTAGGGTTAGGGTTAGGGTTAGGGTTAGGGTTAGGGTTAGGGTTAGGGTTAGGGTTAGGGTTAGGGTTAGGGTTAGGGTTAGGGTTAGGGTTAGGGTTAGGGTTAGGGTTAGGGTTAGGGTTAGGGTTAGGTTAGGGTTAGGGTTAGGGTTAGGGTTAGGGTTAGGGTTAGGGTTAGGGTTAGGGTTAGGGTTAGGGTTAGGGTTAGGGTTAGGGTTAGGGTTAGGGTTAGGGTTAGGGTTAGGGTTAGGGTTAGGGTTAGGGTTAGGGTTAGGGTTAGGGTTAGGGTTAGGGTTAGGGTTAGGGTTAGGGTTAGGGTTAGGGTTAGGGTTAGGGTTAGGGTTAGGGTTAGGGTTAGGGTTAGGGTTAGGGTTAGGTTAGGGTTAGGGTTAGGGTTAGGGTTAGGGTTAGGGTTAGGGTTAGGGTTAGGGTTAGGGTTAGGGTTAGGGTTAGGGTTAGGGTTAGGGTTAGGGTTAGGGTTAGGGTTAGGGTTAGGGTTAGGGTTAGGGTTAGGGTTAGGGTTAGGGTTAGGGTTAGGGTTAGGGTTAGGGTTAGGGTTAGGGTTAGGGTTAGGGTTAGGGTTAGGGTTAGGGTTAGGGTTAGGGTTAGGGTTAGGGTTAGGGTTAGGGTTAGGGTTAGGGTTAGGGTTAGGGTTAGGGTTAGGTTAGGGTTAGGGTTAGGGTTAGGGTAGGGTTAGGGTTAGGGTTAGGGTTAGGGTTAGGGTTAGGGTTAGGGTTAGGGTTAGGGTTAGGGTTAGGGTTAGGGTTAGGGTTAGGGTTAGGGTTAGGGTTAGGGTTAGGGTTAGGGTTAGGGTTAGGGTTAGGGTTAGGGTTAGGGTTAGGGTTAGGGTTAGGGTTAGGGTTAGGGTTAGGGTTAGGGTTAGGGTTAGGGTTAGGGTTAGTAGGGTAGGGTTAGGGTTAGGGTTAGGGTTAGGGTTAGGGTTAGGGTTAGGGTTAGGGTTAGGGTTAGGGTTAGGGATAGGTTAGGGTTAGGGTTAGGGTTAGGGTTAGGGTTAGGGTTAGGGTTAGGGTTAGGGTTAGGGTAGGTTAGGGTTAGGGTTAGGGGTAGGGTTACCTCCTCCCAATACCCACCCCACCCCCACCCACCCCACCCCCACACCCCCCCACCACCCCCACCCCACCCCACACCCCACCACCCCACAGGGTTAGGGTTAGGGTTAGGGTTAGGGTTAGGGTTAGGGTTAGGGTTAGGGTTAGGGTTAGGGTTAGGGTTAGGGTTAGGGTTAGGGTTAGGGTTAGGGTTAGGGTTAGGGTTAGGGTTAGGGTTAGGGTTAGGGTTAGGGTTAGGGTTAGGGTTAGGGTTAGGGTTAGGGTTAGGGTTAGGGTTAGGGTTAGGGTTAGGGTTAGGGTTAGGGTTAGGGTTAGGGTTAGGGTTAGGGTTAGGGTTAGGGTTAGGGTTAGGGTTAGGGTTAGGGTTAGGGTTAGGGTTAGGGTTAGGGTTAGGGTTAGGGTTAGGGTTAGGGTTAGGGTTAGGGTTAGGGTTAGGGTTAGGGTTAGGGTTAGGGTTAGGGTTAGGGTTAGGGTTAGGGTTAGGGTTAGGGTTAGGGTTAGGGTTAGGGTTAGGGTTAGGGTTAGGGTTAGGGTTAGGGTTAGGGTTAGGGTTAGGGTTAGGGTTAGGGTTAGGGTTAGGGTTAGGGTTAGGGTTAGGGTTAGGGTTAGGGTTAGGGTTAGGGTTAGGGTTAGGGTTAGGGTTAGGGTTAGGGTTAGGGTTAGGGTTAGGGTTAGGGTTAGGGTTAGGGTTAGGGTTAGGGTTAGGGTTAGGGTTAGGGTTAGGGTTAGGGTTAGGGTTAGGGTTAGGGTTAGGGTTAGGGTTAGGGTTAGGGTTAGGGTTAGGGTTAGGGTTAGGGTTAGGGTTAGGGTTCGGGTTAGGGTTAGGGTTAGGGTTAGGGTTAGGGTTAGGGTTAGGGTTAGGGTTAGGGTTAGGGTTAGGGTTAGGGTTAGGGTTAGGGTTAGGGTTAGGGTTAGGGTTAGGGTTAGGGTTAGGGTTAGGGTTAGGGTTAGGGTTAGGGTTAGGGTTAGGGTTAGGGTTAGGGTTAGGGTTAGGGTTAGGGTTAGGGTTAGGGTTAGGGTTAGGGTTAGGGTTAGGGTTAGGGTTAGGGTTAGGGTTAGGGTTAGGGTTAGGGTTAGGGTTAGGGTTAGGGTTAGGGTTAGGGTTAGGGTTAGGGTTAGGGTTAGGGTTAGGGTTAGGGTTAGGGTTAGGGTTAGGGTTAGGGTTAGGGTTAGGGTTAGGGTTAGGGTTAGGGTTAGGGTTAGGGTTAGGGTTAGGGTTAGGGTTAGGGTTAGGGTTAGGGTTAGGGTTAGGGTTAGGGTTAGGGTTAGGGTTAGGGTTAGGGTTAGGGTTAGGGTTAGGGTTAGGGTTAGGGTTAGGGTTAGGGTTAGGGTTAGGGTTAGGGTTAGGGTTAGGGTTAGGGTTAGGGTTAGGGTTAGGGTTAGGGTTAGGGTTAGGGTTAGGGTTAGGGTTAGGGTTAGGGTTAGGGTTAGGGTTAGGGTTAGGGTTAGGGTTAGGGTTAGGGTTAGGGTTAGGGTTAGGGTTAGGGTTAGGGTTAGGGTTAGGGTTAGGGTTAGGGTTAGGGTTAGGGTTAGGGTTAGGGTTAGGGTTAGGGTTAGGGTTAGGGTTAGGGTTAGGGTTAGGGTTAGGGTTAGGGTTAGGGTTAGGGTTAGGGTTAGGGTTAGGGTTAGGGTTAGGGTTAGGGTTAGGGTTAGGGTTAGGGTTAGGGTTAGGGTTAGGGTTAGGGTTAGGGTTAGGGTTAGGGTTAGGGTTAGGGTTAGGGTTAGGGTTAGGGTTAGGGTTAGGGTTAGGGTTAGGGTTAGGGTTAGGGTTAGGGTTAGGGTTAGGGTTAGGGTTAGGGTTAGGGTTAGGGTTAGGGTTAGGGTTAGGGTTAGGGTTAGGGTTAGGGTTAGGGTTAGGGTTAGGGTTAGGGTTAGGGTTAGGGTTAGGGTTAGGGTTAGGGTTAGGGTTAGGGTTAGGGTTAGGGTTAGGGTTAGGGTTAGGGTTAGGGTTAGGGTTAGGGTTAGGGTTAGGGTTAGGGTTAGGGTTAGGGTTAGGGTTAGGGTTAGGGTTAGGGTTAGGGTTAGGGTTAGGGTTAGGGTTAGGGTTAGGGTTAGGGTTAGGGTTAGGGTTAGGGTTAGGGTTAGGGTTAGGGTTAGGGTTAGGGTTAGGGTTAGGGTTAGGGTTAGGGTTAGGGTTAGGGTTAGGGTTAGGGTTAGGGTTAGGGTTAGGGTTAGGGTTAGGGTTAGGGTTAGGGTTAGGGTTAGGGTTAGGGTTAGGGTTAGGGTTAGGGTTAGGGTTAGGGTTAGGGTTAGGGTTAGGGTTAGGGTTAGGGTTAGGGTTAGGGTTAGGGTTAGGGTTAGGGTTAGGGTTAGGGTTAGGGTTAGGGTTAGGGTTAGGGTTAGGGTTAGGGTTAGGGTTAGGGTTAGGGTTAGGGTTAGGGTTAGGGTTAGGGTTAGGGTTAGGGTTAGGGTTAGGGTTAGGGTTAGGGTTAGGGTTAGGGTTAGGGTTAGGGTTAGGGTTAGGGTTAGGGTTAGGGTTAGGGTTAGGGTTAGGGTTAGGGTTAGGGTTAGGGTTAGGGTTAGGGTTAGGGTTAGGGTTAGGGTTAGGGTTAGGGTTAGGGTTAGGGTTAGGGTTAGGGTTAGGGTTAGGGTTAGGGTTAGGGTTAGGGTTAGGGTTAGGGTTAGGGTTAGGGTTAGGGTTAGGGTTAGGGTTAGGGTTAGGGTTAGGGTTAGGGTTAGGGTTAGGGTTAGGGTTAGGGTTAGGGTTAGGGTTAGGGTTAGGGTTAGGGTTAGGGTTAGGGTTAGGGTTAGGGTTAGGGTTAGGGTTAGGGTTAGGGTTAGGGTTAGGGTTAGGGTTAGGGTTAGGGTTAGGGTTAGGGTTAGGGTTAGGGTTAGGGTTAGGGTTAGGGTTAGGGTTAGGGTTAGGGTTAGGGTTAGGGTTAGGGTTAGGGTTAGGGTTAGGGTTAGGGTTAGGGTTAGGGTTAGGGTTAGGGTTAGGGTTAGGGTTAGGGTTAGGGTTAGGGTTAGGGTTAGGGTTAGGGTTAGGGTTAGGGTTAGGGTTAGGGTTAGGGTTAGGGTTAGGGTTAGGGTTAGGGTTAGGGTTAGGGTTAGGGTTAGGGTTAGGGTTAGGGTTAGGGTTAGGGTTAGGGTTAGGGTTAGGGTTAGGGTTAGGGTTAGGGTTAGGGTTAGGGTTAGGGTTAGGGTTAGGGTTAGGGTTAGGGTTAGGGTTAGGGTTAGGGTTAGGGTTAGGGTTAGGGTTAGGGTTAGGGTTAGGGTTAGGGTTAGGGTTAGGGTTAGGGTTAGGGTTAGGGTTAGGGTTAGGGTTAGGGTTAGGGTTAGGGTTAGGGTTAGGGTTAGGGTTAGGGTTAGGGTTAGGGTTAGGGTTAGGGTTAGGGTTAGGGTTAGGGTTAGGGTTAGGGTTAGGGTTAGGGTTAGGGTTAGGGTTAGGGTTAGGGTTAGGGTTAGGGTTAGGGTTAGGGTTAGGGTTAGGGTTAGGGTTAGGGTTAGGGTTAGGGTTAGGGTTAGGGTTAGGGTTAGGGTTAGGGTTAGGGTTAGGGTTAGGGTTAGGGTTAGGGTTAGGGTTAGGGTTAGGGTTAGGGTTAGGGTTAGGGTTAGGGTTAGGGTTAGGGTTAGGGTTAGGGTTAGGGTTAGGGTTAGGGTTAGGGTTAGGGTTAGGGTTAGGGTTAGGGTTAGGGTTAGGGTTAGGGTTAGGGTTAGGGTTAGGGTTAGGGTTAGGGTTAGGGTTAGGGTTAGGGTTAGGGTTAGGGTTAGGGTTAGGGTTAGGGTTAGGGTTAGGGTTAGGGTTAGGGTTAGGGTTAGGGTTAGGGTTAGGGTTAGGGTTAGGGTTAGGGTTAGGGTTAGGGTTAGGGTTAGGGTTAGGGTTAGGGTTAGGGTTAGGGTTAGGGTTAGGGTTAGGGTTAGGGTTAGGGTTAGGGTTAGGGTTAGGGTTAGGGTTAGGGTTAGGGTTAGGGTTAGGGTTAGGGTTAGGGTTAGGGTTAGGGTTAGGGTTAGGGTTAGGGTTAGGGTTAGGGTTAGGGTTAGGGTTAGGGTTAGGGTTAGGGTTAGGGTTAGGGTTAGGGTTAGGGTTAGGGTTAGGGTTAGGGTTAGGGTTAGGGTTAGGGTTAGGGTTAGGGTTAGGGTTAGGGTTAGGGTTAGGGTTAGGGTTAGGGTTAGGGTTAGGGTTAGGGTTAGGGTTAGGGTTAGGGTTAGGGTTAGGGTTAGGGTTAGGGTTAGGGTTAGGGTTAGGGTTAGGGTTAGGGTTAGGGTTAGGGTTAGGGTTAGGGTTAGGGTTAGGGTTAGGGTTAGGGTTAGGGTTAGGGTTAGGGTTAGGGTTAGGGTTAGGGTTAGGGTTAGGGTTAGGGTTAGGGTTAGGGTTAGGGTTAGGGTTAGGGTTAGGGTTAGGGTTAGGGTTAGGGTTAGGGTTAGGGTTAGGGTTAGGGTTAGGGTTAGGGTTAGGGTTAGGGTTAGGGTTAGGGTTAGGGTTAGGGTTAGGGTTAGGGTTAGGGTTAGGGTTAGGGTTAGGGTTAGGGTTAGGGTTAGGGTTAGGGTTAGGGTTAGGGTTAGGGTTAGGGTTAGGGTTAGGGTTAGGGTTAGGGTTAGGGTTAGGGTTAGGGTTAGGGTTAGGGTTAGGGTTAGGGTTAGGGTTAGGGTTAGGGTTAGGGTTAGGGTTAGGGTTAGGGTTAGGGTTAGGGTTAGGGTTAGGGTTAGGGTTAGGGTTAGGGTTAGGGTTAGGGTTAGGGTTAGGGTTAGGGTTAGGGTTAGGGTTAGGGTTAGGGTTAGGGTTAGGGTTAGGGTTAGGGTTAGGGTTAGGGTTAGGGTTAGGGTTAGGGTTAGGGTTAGGGTTAGGGTTAGGGTTAGGGTTAGGGTTAGGGTTAGGGTTAGGGTTAGGGTTAGGGTTAGGGTTAGGGTTAGGGTTAGGGTTAGGGTTAGGGTTAGGGTTAGGGTTAGGGTTAGGGTTAGGGTTAGGGTTAGGGTTAGGGTTAGGGT